>NC_057864.1:36667359-36804859 GCF_019393635.1 Dromiciops gliroides
GGTGTAGTGTACAGCTAACTGTGGGTACCTGAGTTTTTGGAGAGACCTGTAGCTTTGCTTGTTTATCATAGGACTAGTCTGGCCTGCAGGTGCAATCCTGCAAAATAAAGGCTAAATGAAAAATACTTGGCAACCAACATATTGGTTAGTCTTTCTCTAAAAGATTTCCTGTGTGTAGGATGAACCCTATGCTTTAACATGGAGCTGGCTGGCACTCTCTTTCAAGAATCAAGAAACAGAGCAGTCTTGCAGCCTTTGGTGATGGCTCACTTTGAATGAGGCCAGAGAATAGGAACTGCCAACATTTAGGGAGCATGTTCAGGTTTGCAAAACACTTGCCCTACATGATCCTATTTGAGACACAACAACCCTGTAGAGGGGGTGGGGTGGGGGGAACCACGGGTCTTATTATACTTACTTTACAGATGAGGAAACTGAGTCTCAGGGATAAAGTGACTTGCCCCAAATCATACAACTGGGCAATGTTGAGGTGAAATCTTATTCCAGAACTCTTTATGCTTACACCATATTACTGCATGACTTTTGGGGAAGGAATGTGGAGAAAGGAAGGGAATAAGCATTTATTGAGTGCCTACTATGTGCCAGACACTATCCTAAGGGCTTTTTGCAAATCTAGTTTCATTTGTTCTTTATTGCTTTAATGTTCTGATATATATGTATATATATATTTGTTCATTTTTCATTCGTTCCTTTATTCATTCCTTTATTCCTTTTTTCTTTCTTTCTTTTTTATTTATTTACGACAATATGGTCACAGATAAAAAAAACAACAACCCCAAACAAAAATCCCACAGAAGCTTTGAGTATTAATGTAATATACCTATCATGCACTTGATAACACCTATGCAATGTGTGCCTTATTAGTAAGTTATATGGTCACAGAACCACCACTGGAAAGTCCCTTAGATGTTGCTTAGTTCATTCCTCTCATTTTACAGATGAGGAAACGGAGACCTTTATACTTAGGTGACATACCTAAGGTTACACAGCCAATAAAAGGACTGAGTTGGGATTGGAAGCCCAGTTTTCTGACCAATACTTTTTTCTTCTTGTATAATGACTACATAGTGCAGGACCTTTGTGGAAGCCATGGAAAGAATGCTGAAATTGGAATCAACAGAACCCTGGATTTGAATTCCAGCTGTGGCCCTAGCCAGTTTTATGAATTTGATGAAGCCTTTCAACCCCTACAAACCTCTATTTCTTCATCTGAAAAATGGGAATAAAGATGTTTGCAATACCTACCTCCCAGAGTTGGGAGGAAGCACTATGCCAGCCTCAAAACATTCTAGAGATGCAAGTTGTGGTGGTGGTGATAATGCACCATGCTGAAAAGAATGTGCCTGTTTTCTGCCCTCACACAGTTCCTTTTCTTGGGATTTTTAAAGATGTGTCAACAGCGCAGCAGAAAACACTAGCCTTTGGATGGGGTGGTGGTGATGGCCTATTTTGCTGTTTGGTGACACTGAGTTTTGATTTCTTTCTTTCTTTCTTTCTTTCTTTTTTTTTTTTTTTGCTGGGCAATTGGGGTTAAGTGACTTGCCCAGGGTCACACAGCTAGTAAATGTTAAGTGTCTGAGGTCGGATTTGAACTCAGGTACTCCTGAATCCAGGGCCGGTGCTCTATCCACTGTGCCACCTAGTTGCCCCTGATTACTTTCTAATGAGAGAAATTCAATCAACACAAAAGAGTCAGACCCAGAATTCTCTGCCACACATCAGACAAGGGAAATGGTGAATCATTGAGATTCCAGAAAAGAGATAATGCAGAAATTTTGCAACTGGTATTTTCTGTCTATGGTGGGGAGGGGGGTGATGGGGTGGGGCTCTTAGCTTAATACATTTTCCACATTTAAATTTCCTTTTCAAATCCAGTAAGAGTGACTTACTCTATTTTTCATGGCTAGCTACTGATGTACAAAATACAGTGTTTTAAGTTTTTAAAAGTTCCCATAAGCTTATGGGATCACTTATGCATGTTTTCCTGTATCATCTTTACCTTGAAGAAAGCAATCAGAACATATTAGGTTTTAATAGAAAAGTGAGTTATTTGTTGTTATTATTATTTTCACAGTTACCTTGTTCTTCTCATCTGTTTTGTTGGGATTCAGATGGAAATGATTCAAGAATAAGTCACTATTTATCCTGATACTTTAAAAAAATATTTGATGTCCAGTGTACTATGGCATAGGTGGACTGATTTGTGATTGAATAAGAGTATCAAGATGTGAGATAATTTTATCTGTTATTATTATGATTAACATTAATTTGTATAACTTCAAAATGGCCCCATGGATTTCAATCAAACATTCCCCAAATGTCTCTTCTATATTCAGACTAAGGCACATTTGCATGCATTGATAATTTTCTTTTTGCTTGGAAGTTATGAGCAGGAAGAGGAATAACGGACCAGTTCTAACCTAGACTATGAAACATATGGATATTGATATTGACGCAATGCTTTTTACTGAGGTAGGGTTCAAGTCTCTTTACTGAGCCTAGAGCTCCCACAGACTTCAAAGAGAGATGAATGACAGAGGGAACTTCATCTCTGTGTGTGTGTTTGTGTGTATATAGCATATTTATGCAATATGCAGACGTGGCTTACAATCTATTATTCCTGACTGTTATTTCAGCTTCCACTGTAATTTTTAGATGAATGGTTATAATCTTGGTAATGCACACGTGAAAAGTTATGCGTTCATGCTTGAAAGGAGGGTCATTAAATATTCATTATTACCACTCAAATTAGTTGTCATGCCCTATATAATATTAACAGTTACCCGTTACCATCTTACTAGTTTAAATTCAGCAGTAAGTGAACGGCAGGCTGTCTGTAACCCACAACAGGGGAGGCGGATTTTTTTTCTTTCTTTCTTTATTGGGAGAGCAGTGAGAAATAATTTTAAAATCTATCTTCCATTTTCTTGTTGACAAACTATTTAAGGGAATAATTGATTTGTCAATAAACATGCTTTCGATGTGCTACAAGATTGTAGCTGGATTTACTCCTAGATGCTTAATTACTGCCCGAGTGGGAAAGCCAATGCTTCTTCAAATACTTTATAAAGAGAAATGTGAAAAGACAAAGGTCAAGATGGTTCAACCTTTTGCACATATCCAATCTTGCTCCAAAGAATCGGTGTTCATTTTATAGGCAGATCTTAAAATCTTCCTTTGGCAGGGATGGCCGATTAGCATTTGTAGTGTTTCCTATTTGGCAGTAAATCAAGGCTTAAGAGGGGGGAGCCCCAACAACAAATAAGAGATGGATTTTTATAAAGGTTCTCTATGAGCATATAAAACCATTTTTACTGTAAGAAGAGCTTCCTCTATTCTTCAATCTCCTCTAGTCTCCTGAATCCATTATTTGAAGACATTTAGGGCAGCTAAAATTTCTTTTGATCATACACAGGAATCATTCCATGCCCCTAGTTGCTTAAATTGCTTCTTTCCCACAGAAAATAACTATAAATCTGATTCCTCACTTGTCTAACTTTTGAATGTTCTTTTAAAGAATCAGAATCAGTAACTGATGAATATATTTTGCATTTCTTGATATTACAACTGGACTCTTCATAATGAGGGTTTATTTTATTTTACTTTTTTTCCCCCTGCACAGAGGGGAGGAAAAAATATATAGGTCCATGAATCAATCTAGATAATGGGGAAGGCTGAATGTAATAAATAATACAGTAACAACCCTAAACTAATGAGCTGTTGCTAAGGTACATTTCATAGGCTCATCCTCTATATAAAAAGTCACTAATAATCCCTCGGTGTAATCAGATGATAAAGCTTTGCCATAAGGCAACACCTGTGCAATTAAATCTGCAGATTCTTTTGCACGTTTCATTAATTTCCGGATTTTGTAAAGGCACAATGACTACACTAATAATCTAGTCTACTTGACTCCATGTCTACTGGAAACAAAGTGTCTAATTAGATACAGGTAATTAATTAGAGATAAATGGAGCTAATCAGACTCAGTTAACACTAATTCTCTGAATTAAGACATTTTGGGACACCTACTATACTGCTGACTTTTGAGATTTTGCACTAAGAAAGGGTTCTAGGATAGAAAAAAAGTCAAGGTTTGAGAATTGAGTAGCCTTTTGATGGTATATTTAGGCTTCTGAAAGGAGAGGGGGGATTCTGAAAAAATACATGTGATTTTGCCACCTTTTTATGTCTGCTTAAGTAATCCACTTTGTAGCAGTGACTCCAGCTAACACTAATCTCCATATTGATTTTTTTTTGTTTTAAAGTTTAATTGTTGCTGTTTGTTTTTACACCACAGTTACTTTTCTTTAACTGTCTCTTGTACCCTCTTGTAACAAGCAAAACCCACCAAACCACTGCATCTGCCAGTGTATATAGCCACATTCCACTTCTATACTCCATCTCTCTGTTGAGAGGAGACAGGTATTTCCCATTATCACTGGGTTTTCTGGTCCATGGTGGTTCAATTCATTAAGGTTTTAGCTGTCTTTTAGTTTAGTGTCTTAGTCATTTCGTTGCTATCATCATTGTGCATAAGTATTTTCTCCCAGTTCTGCCTTCTTCACTCTGTCTCACACCATACAGGTCTTCCTATTCTTCTCCATCTTCATGTCAGACTGGATACCCTCAGCAATAGTATTTGTCATCAACCTAGCCCACCAAAGCTGAGAAAATCACCAGTAAGAATTCACTCTAGAAAATACAAGCCTAAGAAGACTCTGGAAGGAGATGAGTTTGTCTTGAAATCCTAATCCCTTTAAGACCTTCTTTGTAGATTTGACTGGAAAAAACTGTTTTTAGGTAAGCCTTTTCTTTTTAAAGTATTATACTAAACACATACTATTTTACAAATGATTATTATTTCTTAATTGGAGCTAGAATAAAAGCTAGACTCAGAAATGCTACATCTCTGATTTAGGCTGTAGCCATATAACATAGCATGGAATGAAGGGTTAAACCTATCACTTGTCCTGAAAAAACCCCAACCCAGTCAAATTAGAAAATTCAGCCTAAAAAAAAAACCAAACTACTTTGGGGCTCTGAAATGTGATCTGCCATTGGGCTCTAATGGAAGTTATGGCTCAGCCCAAACTGGGTGTCCAGAGCAAAATCAGGTGCCTTTAGCTTCTCCCTGCTTCTTTACAGAGGTGGGGGACTAAAGGTATGAAAGCCTGCATTTATTGTCAGATTTTCTTCCATATGTTAATTTGTTTTCCTGACATGTTTTTTCCCTTCTTTTTTCTTTTATGTTATAAAGCAATACCCTCTGGGAGGGGCAGGTCAGAGAAATAGATTGGGAAATTTACGCTATGTTAAAACAAGATATCAATAAAACTTCATGGTTAAAAAAGTGTTGTGCCTCACATACCATTCTTTATTTTTTAAAATTCTCAATTTTAATAGTATTTTATTTTTTCCAGCTACATGTAAAGATAGTTTTCAACATTTTTTTTTTAGGCAATGGGGGTTAAGTGACTTGCCCAGGGTCACACAGCTAGTAAGTGTCAAGTGTCTGAGGCCAGATTTGAACCCAGGTACTCCTGAATCCAGGGCCGGTGCTTTAACATTTGGTTTTTTTATAACATTTTGAGTTCCAATTTTTTCTTCCTCCTTCCCTTTCCTCCCTCCTCCCCAAGACAGAAAGAAATTTGATATAGGTTAATACACACACACACACACACATATACATACACACACAATCACATTAAACATATTTCCTCATTAGTCAAGTTGTGAAAGAAGAATCAGAACAAAAGGGGAAAACCTCAAGAAAAACAAACAAACGAGAAAAGTGGAAATAGTATGGTTCAATCTTCATTCAGATCCCACAGTGCCTTTTTCTGGATATGGAGAGCATTTTCCATCATGAGTCCTTTGGAATTGTCTTGGATCATTGTATTGCTGAGAAGAACTAAGTCTATCACAGTTGATCATCATACAATGTTGCTGTTACTGTGTCTAATGTTCTCCTGGTTCTCCTCACTTCACTCAGCATCAGTCCACTTAAGTCATTCCCCAATTGATGGGCATCCCCTCACTTTCCAATTCTTTGCCACCACAAAGAGAGCTGCTATAAATATTTTTGTACATGTGTGTCCTTTTCCCTTGTTTACGATTTCTTTGGGATACAGACCTGGTAGTGGTATTACTGAGTCAAAGGATATGCACAGCCCCATAGCCCTTTTGGCATAGTTCCAAATTACTCTCCAGAATGGCTGGATCAGTTCACAACTCCACCAACAATGCATTAGTGTTCTAATTTTTCTGCCTCTTCTCCAACATTTATTATTTTCCTTTTTTTTTTATCATATTAGCCAATCTGATAGGTGTGAAGTGGTACCCCAGAGCTGTTTTAATTTGCATTTCTCTAATCAATAGTTATTTAGAGTATTTTTATATGGCAAAATATAGATTTGATTTCTTCATCTGAAAACTGCCTGTTCATATCCTTTGACTATTTCTCAATTGGGAAATGACTTATTTTCTTATATATTTGATTCAGTTCTCTATATATTTTAGAAATGAGGACTTTATCAGAAACATTGGCTGTAAAAATTGTTTCCCAGATTTCTGCTTTCCTTCTAATCTCGGCTGCATTGTTTCTGTATGTACAGAATTTTAAAATTTAATATAATCAAAATCATGCATTTTGCTTTTCATAATGTTGTCTATCTCTTGTTTGGTTATAGATCTAAGAGGTAAACTCCATAGATCTCCATAGATCTGAGAGGTAAATTATTCCTTCTTCTTCTAATTTGCCTATGGTATCACCCTTTATGTCTAAATCACGTACCCATTTTGATCTTATTTTGGTATACATGTAAGATGTTGGGGTAATATGTAGGGTTTTTTTTTATTAGTCAGGGCAATGGACACAGAATAAGCCTGTTTGCTGAAAGGAACCAATCAGGTGTCTGCAGTGAGCCAAAATCTTGCTTACTTCTAGGTGTCTTTCTTGGTGTTTACTGACTTACCTTGCTAAGTTGTGCCCCCTGAAAATGGTTCAAACCTGCCTTTTGGTCAACTGTTCCTGAAAAACATCTTGCTTCTGGGTGCCACTTGTTCCTGGGAGAGACTGTCCATTTTTTACCATAATCCATTCCCAAACCTCCCCTTTGGGGTTTTCAAGCATAAATTGCCCCCTGCCTCTCCTGGGATGTGGGCTTACTTGTGCTTTGTACTGTGGTACCTCAGCTCTAGTGTCTGATTTTCCTTCTAATAAAACTTTTCTTTCACCTCATCTTGGACTCCTTTGCATTTTGAGGGTGGGCTTCACCTGGTTGCCAATACTCACACAGAAGTAGCTAGGTGACATTGTATTAGGGTACTGGGCTTGGAGTCAGCAAGACCTGCATTCAAATTCTGATTCAGATATTTACCATGTGATTCTGGGTAAGTCACATAACCTCTCTCAGACTCAGTTTCCTCAGTTGTAAAATGGGGGATAAAAATATCACCTACCTCCCAAGGTTATTGTGAGGTAATGTGCATCTGTTGCTTTCCAAACCTGTATAAGTATACAAACAAAGTCCTATATAATTTCTATAAGGTGGTTGTTATTATTGCTATATGTTGTCTCCAAGATAGAATGTAGCTTCCTTGAGGACAGAGAGTTGAGGACATCATTGTTTTTTTCTCCTTTGGTCCCCAGTGCCTCACATAATGCTGGAAACATTGTAGTTATTGAATAGATGCTTGTTGGATAAATGAATGAATAAATGTCAGTATAGGTATCATTCTCCTGGGGATGACATGGAAAACTAAAGCTGGAACCTTAACTGGGAAGGGTTGAGTGGGAGGCTAGCAGGACAGCTGAGGGCAGTGGAAGAGACAGGAATTCCTTGTGTTTGGGAAAGCTGTTCAGGTGCAAGAAGCCCACAAGGATGCAGAGAAAGGACACCAGCTGCTAGGTTGCCTTGTCAGTGGCTCCTTTTAAGAGAGAGCTGGTGGGGGCTGCCCAAGCCTTCCTTCATTCATCAAAGGAGTCGATGGAAGTTGGAGCCTGGTCAACTTCATAAAGAAGCTCTTAAGGGGAATATTCTGTTAAGGGACATTTCCTATAGAAATAGATATTTAGAATTGGATTGGATTTCTGCAGTGATAATCCTTCTCCTCCCCCCACCCCTTTTACAGATGGGGAACTGAGGTCCAGGGAGGACCTGGATAATTGAGCTGAAAGAGACCTCAGGGGACATCTAGGCCCACCTTATTTTACCGATGAAAAAACAGAGGCCCAGAAGGTTGAGGGATTTGCCCAATTTGGGATTGGATCCTAGCTCCTTAGACTTCAAATACAGAACTTTTTCCTTTGTGTTACACTGACTCTGAGACAATTCATGATGCTCTTTGTCGGGAGGAAACCAAGTTTTCAGATGGCAGCTATCTATTTAGCTCACGTTGCTCGAACCTGTCTGAAGAATGGGTGGTACATCTGGGCAACCTTGAATTGAGGTTTTTTTCTTAGATCCATTCACATCCTCCAAGTTCAGTAACTGGCTCTTATTAACACAGAGCCCTTCCACATGAGATCCTAGAGTGAATACTCACAGCACTTTTTATTTGTAAGTCACTTTTAAGGAAGCTTAGGATCTTTTTTTCTATGGATCTTAACATGTTTCAGTCATTTGCCTTCCCAACTTCCTTGTGAGTTAGGGAAGGACAATTTTCAGAAATGAGGCATCTGAGGGACCAAAATAACCAGGCTTGTTACTAATGAGGAGGGTAGAATTCATTGTTTGATGTCGACCTCATAGGAGGGATCTGTAATTATACTACTATGATAAATAGTTATTAATAACTGATATCTTGGGGGACCCAGTGTTCTCCCTTTTTTTCTTCATTTTTAACCCCCTCCCCCCAATCAAAGGCAAGTTCTCCTTGAAAATAAGATTCATCTAGGTCAAAGCCAAACTTACAAAGGAGTCTTGGGTGGAGACAGATCCTTTTGTCTAGATTGCCTGAAGGATTTTGCTGATGAGATTTGGCCTGCACAAGCACACCTAGATGGAAACTATTTTGCTTTGATCAGCTTGGTGGGAGTCTTACATTCTTTCTCTGATGGCGTTCTTCTCAGAATTGAGTGACCTGAGTCTTGTGTCCCCAAACTTAATTTTTTTTTTTTGCAGGGCAATGAGGGTTAAATGACTTGAGGGCCACACAGCTAGTGTCAAGTGTCTGAGGCCAGATTTGAACTCAGGTCCTCCTGAATCCAGGGCCAGTGCTTTATCCACTGTGCCACCTAGCTGCCCCCACCCAAAATTAATTGTAATATAACACACCTTCAACTCATGTCAACCAATTAGATTTGATTACTATGTGATGGATCTCCTACATTTAGAAGGGCAAATGAACTGTGACCCCACCACCCTTAGGGGTCTTTGGTCTGAGATGGCCAACGGACTTTCTTTTATTAATAATCTGGCCTATTAATAAAAATGGTTAAATTACATAGAATCTATGTCCCTCGTATTTTTAATTACCTCACTATAATCGCTCCTATTATTTGCACATACATTTTAGTTCTTAGAACAATTACTAAGTAAGCATTTGTCTGCCATAAACAGAATGCTCCTCTTAATGATGTGAGAGAAAGAAACTAGAACACCCAGGCCCATTGGAAGGCCTTTAATAATAGCTAGCATTTCTGTAGTGCTTTAAGATTTGCAAAGTGCTTTACGTAGGTTATCTTGTTTGACTGTCATGGCAACACTATGAAATAATTGGTATCATCAGCCCTGTTTTATGGGTGAGAAACTGAGGCTGAGAGAGGCAAGTGATTTGCCCGGGGTAACATAGCCAGGTAGTTTAAGGTAGGGTTTGAATTTAGGTTTTCCTGACTTCAAATCTAAAGCACTATCCACTATATTACCTCTATTTATTGGGTGGGGGAAATAATGTATATATATTGAGAGGTAGCTAGGTGGCTCAGTGGATAGAGAAGACTCATCTTCCTGAGTTCAATTCTGGTCTCAGACACTAACAAGGGTGTGTGACCCTGAACAAATCACTTAACTTGGTTGGTTTAGTTTCCTCATCTGTAAAATGAGTTGGACAAGGAAATGGCAAACCCCTCCAGGGTCTGCCCAGAAACCCCAAATGGGGTCATGAAGGGCTACACGTGACCAAACAACAACAAAACAAAAAAAGCAATTTTTAAGTTACAGCCATGCAGCATTACATGTACAATCGTTTGCCACCCATCCCTTTTTTGTGTGTTGTCTTGTCTAGGTGGTTTTGTTGAAGTTGGTGTTTTTGCTTGTCTGATTTTGTTCTTGTTCACATATAGGAGAAACAGTGTTAGAGATATTCTCAGAGAAATGTATGGCTGAGGGATAAGATGGAATGGTCACATAATGAGAACAAGGGACATTCATTGTCCATCTGTCATGCTCTGTTATTATTCATGCAACATCAAGAGCACAAGAGGATGCCCCCCAGGATGTTGGCTGAACCCTCTGTGATGAATTTATGGGACTATTGGGACAAAAGGCACACAGAATGGGTTGGAATCTGCAATGTTGGTAGGAGTCTACACATCCATGAGATCAGAGATCCATTGAAATGTTGGAATATACTTTGACTTTATTCTAGAAGCATATATTAAGCACCTACTGTGTGTCAGGCTTTATACTAGGAACAGGAGACAGAGAGACGAAAGTTCAATCCCTGTCTTCAAGGAACCTGCATTCTGTCGTTGGATAAGGTGTGTGTTGGAAGAAAAGTATATTCTGTTGCGGTGTAAGTTAGGGAAACAGGTCCACAGATAAATGCAAAATATGTGTAAAGTGAATACAAAATTATTGCCAAAGGAAAGGGCATTAGCAACTGGGGGACAACCTTATAGACTTTACTCTTTTCCGTGCACTCTACTGTCCAGTCAAACTGGTTTTCTTACTTTTCCCTACAAAGAACTGTAACGATTGGAATGACACTAATATCCAATTTTAAATCTCACAGAACAGTTCCATCTCCATCCTTTTGTACAACTCTTCCCATGATGGTCAAACATGCATTTCTTCTTAGTTTCTTAGGATCTAAGCTCAATTGCCACCTCTGTCTTGAAGCCTATGTTGACTTCTTTCCACTGAAAAGTACTTGGTATTTACTTTGTCTATAATGATGTGTATGTGGTTTATTTTCAATAGATTGTAAGCTCCTTGAGGCAAGGAGTTGTTTCATTTTTGTCCTATCCCCATTGCTTAGCATAGTGCTTAGCACATGGTAGGTACCTAATAAGTACTTCCTGAATGAATAATGCTTCCGATTTCCAGGGGACATCAGGAAATGTAAAGGTATCTTTTGTATGATAGGGCTGTGAAACCAGGCAGTTTGTGCATATGAACACTGGTTAGGCTGTGTTTTATCTTCCTTATTTTTAGTGAAATCCTTCCCCTCTGCCTTGGAGACACTGGATTGTTCTTTTGCAGAGAGAATTCCAAGCAGGTTTTGTTATAACCACAACTGTGGTCTGTCATGGTCCCCAATCACACAGGATATTTACAGACATGGTTGTTTTCTAAACCAGCCTCAGGGTTTGTGCCAAGGACTGAACCACAATCCTTAAAGAAAGCAGTCAATTTGCCATCCTCTCCCATGCTTCATGAGAAGCCAGAAGGCTGATTCCAAATCTTAATTTCAGTTTATCTAAACACACTTCATCCAGGGCCTCTCCAGTGTTAAGATGTGACCTGCACATTGTAGTGCCTTTCTAGAAATGATCATTCAATCTTCCCATTTATTCTGGGGGGGGGGGAGAGAAAGAGACAGAGACAGAGAAAGACAGAGAGACAGAGAGAGAGAAACAGAGAGACAGAGACAAGACAGAGACAGAGAGACAGAGACAGAGAGACAGAGACAGAGAGAGACAGAGACAGAGAGAGACAGAGACAGAGACAAACAGAGACAGAAACAGAGACAGACAGAGACAGACAGAGAGACAGAGACAGAGAGAGACAAAGAGAGAGACAGAGAGACACAGAGAGAAGAATCTGAGGCTCAGGTGTGGAGGCGCTACTAAAATGAGTATTTGCAGTCTTTCAATGCTGGTAACCATTGACTGGCTGGAGGCTCTTTCTCAGAGCAATTAACCCTTTCTTGAGCTACTCATGGCATTCTTGAAGTCCGGGAACTCTTGGCTCTCTCCCCTGCTAATTCTTGCACTCAGGCCTGGTACAGTGCGCGTGCTTTCTGCCCAAACAAAGCCTCCTAGCGCTGGCTCAGACCTTGCCTCCATACAGTGATTGCAGTGACCCTTTCTGGAGCTGGGAAGATGAACAGTTTGGAGCTGACACCATTGGGGGAATTAGAGAGGCACACATTTTCCAGACCAGTCTGTAATCGAATCAGTAGGGACATCTGAATCAGGTCCACGAGCCCAGATTTAGATTTCCTCTGACCTTTCAGGCTGACTCTCATCTGCATTCTCCGCCCCCCCCCCCCGCCCCCCCTTCTCTTGCATTTTCTAGCAGTTATGATATGGCGGACTGATGTCTCTGCTAACATTCTCGTAGGAAGCGCAAGCATTCCCGGAGGTGCCGGTGATTAAGCGGGGCCGAGTCATCTTGCTGAAACGCGAGTTTTTTGTTTTTTGTTTCCCCCCCCCCCCCAGAGGCACCTCTTCGTATCGAAAGGCAGCTTTCCAACCAAAGCCCAGCCCTGTCAGAGGGCTCTCCACCAGGCTCTTCTGGTAGCTCAGCCCACACCCCAGAGCCCAGGGGTCCTGACGGAAGTTTAATGGCGTCACAGTTGACAAATATTTAGTACTTTAAAGAGGAAGTTCTAAAATTTAATAGTGGATTTTATTATTACTCTTTGGATATAATTAACTGGGGATGCACTTTAAACTGCTTTATCCTTGGCAGTTGAAATGGATTTTTATGGTTTACACTGGGGAAAAAAAAATTCTGTCCAACCATGGACCTCTCCCTTGGCGCACATTATGAGAGTCTTTTTAGAGACAAGCAAGCAATTTTGCTGTCACTGGTCTTGTTCAAATAGAACATGTTTATCTATGCAATACCCTTGGGAAAGGGTGTCAAACAGCGATCACCAGTTAGCAGCAGACAGGTCTGCGGACCTGCATACACATCACAGTCTCCTCAAATAGCAAATGGAAACATGTATTTCACCTATTTATTTGTTTGCTTGCTCATTCATTCATTCATTCATTCATTCATTCATTCATTCATTCATACGGCCAAGTAAATGTTCCATCTTGAATAGAGAAGTAAATATTTGTCCCGCCTGAGATCGGATTAAAACTTTCTTACAGCTCCAATACAAGCAAGTGGATCGTCACCTTATGGAGGAAGTTGACACTGAGCCAAAGGCATATTCATAGCAGTAGATAGAGCACTGGGTCTGGGGTCAGGAAGACCAGAGTTCAAATTCAGTTTCAGACATTTACTATCTTGGTAAGCCTGAGAAGGCCACTTAACCTCTGCCTCGGTTTTCTCAACTATAAAATGGTTATAATAATAATAGCTCCAACATCTCAAGGTTGTTGGGAGGATCAAATAAGAAGATATTTGTAAAGCACTTAGCACAGTGACTGGCATAGAGTGTGTGCTTAATAAATGCTTATTTTCCCCTCCCTCCCTTCCTTTTTCCCTACATCACTTCCTCCCTTACTATAACCAAAGATAAAGATTCTTGCGGTGGAGTTGAGGAAAGGGTGTCTTATTCTAGTAATGGGGTATGTTCTATAGAATGACATGTAGAATGATAGTAAATTTATGGCCCAGACTACAGGGAAGGTTCCAGTTTAGCTTGGATGTAGAGTTGTATAGAGAATTGTGAAAAAAGGCCAGACCTATAGCTTGGAATTAGAAAGTGGAAGGTCTTAAATACCAGGCTGAGGAGTTTACCTTTTATTTCAGAGACAATAAGGAATTGCTAAATGTGTTTGAGCAGGGGAGTGACATGGTCATACCTATGCTTTAGAAATATAGCCCAAGGGGGCAGCTAGGTGGTGCAGTGGATAAAGCAGTGGCCCTGGATTCAGGAGGACCTGAGTTCAAATCCAGCTTCAGACACTTGACACTACCTTCGTGACCCTGGGCAAGTCACTTAACCCTTATTGCCCTGCAAAAAATAAATATAAATAAATAAATTTTAAAAAATTGATTAGAAATATAGTCCAGACTCTATTTGGGCTATGCATCCACAGGACATTCTTGGAGTCAATGTCTATTCACAACCAGAGCTCATGAGCTCCCATCAATATTTCTTCCACCAGACCAGCCAGCTGGAAAACACACTAGTTCAAAGCAAAAAAAAAAAAAAAAAAAAAAAGAAAAGAAAAGAAAAGAAAAAAAGAATATACTCCCATGCATATAGAGGGATAGATTCTTCCACAGATTCTAACACCACGGGTAGAAGAAAAACTTCTGAAGGGAACACCTTTAACCCTGGAACTCATATAGCTAGGGAACACATATGTAAAAGGATACATTCATAGGGATTTCATATGGTCAGGGAAATTCATGTTTCTAGAACTCTATCCCAACTGGAATCCCTTTCTAATAGGAGTTGACATTTATATAGCATTTGAAGGTTTGCAAAATACTGTACAAATATTATCTCATTGGATCCCCATGATAGCCCTGGGAGATAAATGCCATTATTATTCCCATTTTACAGATGAGGAAAATGAGGTAAAGGTTAAGTGGCTTAAGTCAGTAAATGTCTGAGACCATATTTGAACTGAGATCTTCCTGACTCTAGGTCTAATACTCCATGTACTACCCTACCTAGCTGCCTTTCTGCCTCCATTGCTACCTTTTGCTATCTTCTTTCATGTACTGCTGCAAGCTACTGGTGTCCTCTGCTGGGCCATATTCTCTACTGGGCAACCATCTTCTTGGTCTACCACCATGATTCTCTCTTCTGCCATCTTCTGCTTATTCAATCAATTGCAACTGTGGTGATGCCTCTTCTACATAGGGTAGGACAGTTCAGCTCCTTTAGCTTATAGCCTCTAGGACAATTTCAGCTCTTTTGCCAGTCAGATGCCATATTGGTACTCAGCTTAGCTAGTCAAAGCCATAAGTTTGGGTTAAATCCATCCTTTGAGCTTCTATTTTTTTTCTCTGTTGTTACTCTATGCAAACTGATATATACTTAATCAATGAGTTAATAGACATATAGTAAGTAGAGGCATATAGTAAGTACCAGGCACTGTGTTAAATTCTGAGGACACAAAGAAAAGTAAAAGACAGTCCCTGCTTTCAAGGGGCTCAGTCTATAGAGTTCTGTGTGAAGTCTCAGGGGGAGAACTCTGGGTTTCAGGGGAGGCCACAGAGAAGACCTTACATATAAGTTGGGCTTTAGAAATTGGACAGGAATTCAGTAGACAGAAGATCTGGGGAGGGTATTGGCCCCTATGACTAGAATGTCCTCTTTCCTCATCTTTACTTGTAGAATCCTGAGTTTCTTTCTAGACCCAGCTCAAAATACCACCTTCTCTAATAATCTTTTTCTGGTCCTCCCACCCCCAGTTTGCTAGTCCTCTTCCCCCCAAATTACTTTATGTTTATTTTGTTTTTTATATAGCTTGTATATTTCCATCTATGGGAAGGTTGTCTCCCACGGTAGAATTTAAGCTCCTCCAGGGCAGGGATTGTTTCAATTTCACCTTTGTGTCTCAAGTACCCAGCACATAGTAGGCATGTAATAAAAGTTTGTTGATTGACTAAATGTAGACAACTGAGAGTTGGATATCAATCCTTTATTTGTTAGAGACCATCTTTCCTAGGGAAGCATGATGCCCATAGCCACCTCCTCTAATTCCCTGCCCAGAATAAACAGTGTAAGCAAGCTAAAAACAACAAAATCTCCCATTTGCCCAGGTTATTCAGTGCACTGATTTAAAAAAAAATTCCGAATTCATATTCTCGTAATTGTCCAGACCCTGGTCGGCATTTTCTCTGTGCCTCTTTGCTCTGATTCAACACGTTCCATGGAATTATTAAATGCAAAAGAAAAAAGTGCACCTGGCCAAGAAGATAGTGAGGGATGTAGCTTTCTGTCTGTTTGTTAAGGATGAATTCAGCCCAGGGGGGCAGTAGGAAACTGGCAAATCACATTCTAATAGTGAGGGAATATTGCCCATTGGCTAACAGGAGTTGATGATTAAATTTAAGTGTGTTCTGTCCACATAAAACAAATAATGTTCTTTTTTTTTTCACTTGTCCTGTGAACATTCATCACTGGGGCTGGAGATGCATGGTTGCTAATTACTGTGTTTTTAACTTGTAATATACTGTAAATTTTGTATAATACTACTGTGACCTTATACAGAATGGAAAAGATGACAGGAGGCCCATAATGATTGTATAGGGAAGAAATGCCTATAATTATCTACTATTTTTAGGACCAGTGTGCATGGCCTCTTAATTTACATAAGCTTTAGACATTCACACATTTTCTGTCTTTGCTTGTGGATGATAAATTTTTCTCAAATAAAATCAGGAGACGTTCAGTTTGATGAGAAGTTAGCCAACTGGGAGTCTGATTGTAATGAACAACAAGCCTAAAAAAAAAAAAGAAAAGAAACCTTTATCTGGATGAGGTTTGTTTAAGGCAAGATTCAAAACATTAAAAAAAACAACAACAACAACAAAAAAACCCCTAAACCCATACCAACCCACACCAAGCCACCATTCCACAGTATCAGGGGCTTGATAACGTGTGATTATTATTTTTTTTTAGAGAATTGGTTAAATTATCTTGTGGAAAAGTATTAACCTAACAAAGAGAAAATCTCTAGGATATTTATCACATGGAGGGTGATTATGACAGCATGTTCTTATTAGAAATGAATATTTTGTGCTCATTAAGGTTACCCCCTTGAGTAACCAAGGATGTAAAGTGTGTTTCCAAAGAAGCACCACTATGCTGGATTCTTATTATTCTGTGAATGCTCTGGACCTGTCCTGGGTGGGGTGTTTCCCTTGGAGTTGTGGGGGACTTGCTTTGTGGTTTGGCCCTGGCAAAGCTAGGAAAAAGGGCATCAGAAAAGGGGGTGCATTGATCAGTTCCAGAGATTTCTGTAGCCAGCTTCCTATCTGTGACTCCTTGAATGTGGGCTACAAGGGGGGGGGGCGGGGAGACTACTGTGTTTGGAATAAGGGACCAGAGTTCAAAGCTTTTCGTGGTCATTTACTATAATCTGTATGACTTTGGGGAAATCACTACCTCTATGGACCTCAGTTTCTTTATTTGTCAAATGAGAGGGTTAGACTAGCTGGCCCTGAGGTCCTTGCCAGCTCTACCTTTATGCTCTTGTGATCCTGGGAATGCCAGTGGAGCTGTTTTAATGTATGACAATAGGATGAAAGGGATTTCATGGTATTAGCCCCATTCTTGGTGGCATAAGTGTGCCAATACACCCTACACAAATCTGAACTCATGTTACAGATCACAGGACCAGAGATTTTGAGCTGGATCTTAGAGAGAGGTCACTTTGTACAGCTCCCTCAATCTACCTACTTTGTGGATATGGAAACGGAGGTATATTTAAATTATGTGAATTGTCCAAGATCACATAGGTAGAAAGTAGAAGAGCTGGTATTGGACTGTAGGTATTACCAAACCCCTATGCAGGATGCTTCCCAGTGTACCATACTGCCTGTAAATGGGGCAACGATTTACTTGACAAAAAACAATTTTCATTAAAAAAAATGGCATTGACCTGTGTTAAGTTGCTGGATCTCACCAGGGCATCTTAAAACATGAAGTGTACAATCTTTCTGGAACACTTCCACATATTTCCCCTTAACATGTCCCTCCTCTCACATACATTGAATATTTGAAAATGGCTCCGCCTTTGGTGTGTTGGCAGTTAATATGCATAAGCTAATTAAGCAAGCACAGTACAAACTAGCTTTAACCTTTGGCACACTTGGACAAGCTAGACTGCTAGCCTTGAAGTTCTCTTCTATATCTGCTTTTAGGTGCCTGCAAGACTAGCTTTTAGCCTTGAGGTCCCCTTTCTGCAATCCTCTTTTCTTACCCAGACTCCCTCCTTGTTTCATTTTCTGAGATAACAACATTTTTCTGGTGGGAGACTTTATTTCATTTCTCTCATTCACTCACTCACATCCCAATGGTTTCTTAAATCATTGTTGAAGAGCAATGACAAGCTAGTGTGGGGAAATAGTCCATTACTGGAAGGCTCACTTGATAAGGGGGTGAGCTTCAGTGTTCATTGCAGCCTAGTTGAGAGCACCAAGAGCTGGGAGGCAGGGGGCCTGGGTTCCCTCTTTAATGGCAGAATAATTATTTGGTTTCCTCTATGATAGGGGACTAGCAATGCACCAACCCTACTGACTTTACAGACTTCATAAGATCAAAGAATCATAGATGTAGGAAGCAGAAGGAACCATAGAAACCATCTAGTTCAACCTCCTTATTCTACCAGTGAGGAAACTGAGGCAGAGGTTAAGAGACTTGCCCAGGGTCACACAATTTCATAAGTATCTCAAGGCAGATTTGAACTCAGGGCTTTTTGGCTCCCCCACTGGTGTTCTATTCATGGCATTACCTAGAGTTAAGATCTGAATCTTTGTTGTTTGACTCCCAACCGAGAACTCTTTCTATTACATCATACTTGTGAGAATAAAATAAGGGAATCTATGTGAAAGTACTTTGAAAAATTAAAAGTTTTATGTAAGTATAAATTATAATGCAATTTAAAATTGTTTGTATGTGGTAGAACCACTGAGGCCAAAAGACTCTTACAACTGCCTTGGCCAGCAAACATTTGACCTCCTTGTCATATTTGTTCCCTGGTGTCATAATGGGGGACTGGCCAATGAGCCCAGTTCTTCTAAACACGGGCTTTTTTGTTTGTTTGTTTGTTTGTTTTTTTGTGGGGCAATGAGGGTTAAGTGACTTGCCCAGGGTCACACAGCTAGTAAGTGTCAAGTGTCTGATTCTGGATTTGAACTCAGGTTCTCTTGAATCCAGGGCTGGCTCTTTATCCACTGCTCCACCAGCTGCCCCCTAAACATGGGCTTTTTAAAAGCCTCTTGTGCATTTCACACATTGACTTTGGGGCAAGCCTAAATGTTCTGAAACTGGTTCTCATCCATTGGACACATGGTAAAGAAGAACTTCTTTGATTAGTTGTGTCTGCATAACTAGAATCAGGGTGCATTCAAAGGGTACCTAACAGAACAGAACAGAATAGAACCTAATTCTTCTTTTTGTCTAATTTGTTCCTGACTTTTCCAGTAAGAAAAAGTAAGACAATGCAATGCAGTGAGAGGCCCTGGGCCCTTTTCATCTAAAGCCAACAGGTGACCCATGAATCCAGGACTTTAGTTCTTTGTGTGGGCATTTATTCTTTTATTTTAAGTGAAGGAGACTGGAGGCTACTATCTCAAGAGTGTCCAAAGGTCAGGAGAGTGGACACCAGGAAGTGTCCATGCTGGGTTTTCCAGTCAGCAAAGCTGAGTCAATCCTCAATCCCTGAGGATTAAGGAGTAATTTTTTGCACCAGTCTAGTGGTAGTTGAGACAAGGGCTCATCTAGCCACTATGTTGCATTTGGATAGGAGCTGGTGGGAACAACATTATGGAGAAATGGCATTAAGCCTGAATCCATTCTTCCTAGGGACTGAGAGAGTAGAGGGGAGAGTTTGTCACCAAGTTGTTGGGGGGAATATTTGCACTTACATTCTTTCTATATCCTCGAGGTAAATAATATTCCTTAAAAATTAATTTATTAGTTAAATAGAACTAGAGTTCTAGGCACTAGTGACCACCAGCAAGGGGAGTCACACCAAAATGGGAGCTCGAGCCATTAGCATTAGAGAAAGATCCCTTTGATCCCCCAGGGATACTCAGAATTCTGAGGGGAAGGTGTAGCCAGCCTAGCTCTGGGAGAGTAGGGTTAATGTACTCACTTCGACATGAAGAGGAAACCCTGGTTTAGAATCCCAATTCATTGGCAAAACAACATGGAGGAGAAGAGCGGAAGCTTTGTAGGACTTCAAAAAGTATGGAGGTGAAACCAAGTATACAGAAGGCTTTGTGTGGGACACAGGTATGGACTAATATCCTACCAAATAGTAGGTGAAATTGGAAGGAGGACTGTAAAAAGACAGGTAATGGAACCAATCTGACAGCAAGACGATGATGACGGTGAGGATGACGTTCTGTTTGAATAGCAAATGACAGTAGAACAACCACATTTAGACTCAGTGCCTGATGTACCCATATGAGGAAGCAGGATGGAAGAGAGGTGGGGATAAGACCAAATGATGAAGGAAAGATGCATGACAGGGGACACCAATATTGAAAACATTGAAAGATTAATCAATCAATGAACATCTATAAAGCACCTACTTCATGCCCCACAACTGTGCCAAGCACTGGGGATACAGAAAAGAGGCAAAAGATACTGTCTGCTTTCATTTGGCTTACAATCTGATGGGGAGAAATAATTAATTAATTAATTTTTTGGTGAGGCAATTGGGGTTAAGTGACTTGCCCAGGGTCACATAGCCAGTAAGTGTTAAGTGTCTGAGGCCGAATTTGAACTCAGGTCCTCCTGAATCCAGGGCCAGTGCTCTATCCATTACGCCACCTAGGTGCCCCTATGATGGGGATAATTTAAAAAGATATTTCAGGGAAGGGAACACATAAAATTAATGGGGAAAATAATGAATGATATCATTATCTCCAAAAGGCAGTCAACAGAATACCAATCACTGCTGACTCACATTCTTAACATCTTTATGAGATTGATTTATACACATATCAAAGTATCTTTGCTGAAAAATATGAGAGAGAGAGACAAGGAGTTTTAGACAAGGTTTGTTTCAAGGATACATAAAATCAGGAAACAACCACATGAACTGTGCAGTCACTCTAGGTCCAAAGATTCCTGGTTATGTACCAAACAGGACATGCTTCATGTCATTTGCAACCATAAACTAGAGCTGAGAGATCATTTTCCCACCCCCAACTTAAACAAGGTCTTTATGTCCAGGCTGGTCCAAATTTATGGAGTGGTTGTGAGCACTTTCCCTCCCCTCTTCTCTCCCTGTCTCTGTTTCTCTCTATCTTTGTCTCTTTCTCTCTCCTCCAGCTCAAAATATCTGATCCTATGATCTGATGTTTGAGTTCAGATTTTGGGATCTATAGCATACTTTCCTCATGATAGTTTTGTGTGAGAATTTTCTGAGAAGGAAGAGGGAATTAGGGACAAGTAGCCTCCCATGCTGGTGTCTATGGAGTTATTACATACTGTTGTCTCTAGATTTGATAGACCTAAATGTAGCCTTAAAGAACATTGGGGAAAATTCTCACTACAAGAAAAATGGGAAGTGGTGATCCAGCCCATGTTATACATCCGATGATAAGGATGGTATATATATTTAGGACAGTCATTGCAGATGGACAATGAGCTAGGTTTGGAATTGCATATGATGAAGAGAGAGGGCTTGATTACATTTGGAAAACTGTGCAATACTTTTATAGGGAGGGAAAAAACTTTGTTATTGTGTGATAAGTTGCCAGCTCCTCTCAGCCTTACTCCTGAAGTGATTTATTTGGCCTTCTAATGGCATGATAGCAGTAGAAAGAACTTGAAAAGAACTTACCCAGCCCAAATCAAATAGCAGACAGGGTTCAAGGAAGGATTCAGTGTTCAGGGGGAAAAAACCTCAAAAGACAGACAAAACCTACAGGCTTTTCTGCTTGGTTACAGCCTAGGTCTGAATCATTAAAAAAAAAAGCTGGGAAGGGCAGCTAGGTGGTGCAGTGTATAGAGCACTGGTCCTGGAGCCAGGAGGATCTCAGTTCAAATCTGGCTTCAGACACTTGACAATTACTAGCTGTGTGACCCTGGGCAAGTCATTTAACCCCAATTGCCTCACCAACAAAAACAAATCAAAACAAAACAAAAACAAACAAACAAAAAAGCTGGGATAGCTCCTGGGGCTATGAGCTAAAAGAGTTTAAAGACTCCTTCTCCTATGTGGGGAAAAGACATGTAGCATGTGAAACCCAGAAGATGGTGGTAGAGAAAAGCAGAAAACCTGCAGAGAGCAGCCCAGAGGTGCAAGACCAGCAAACAAAAGTGTCCTTAATAAAATAACCCAGCAGTGCATCTAAAAAGCACAACACAGCAGCCCCCAGCAGATGTGCTCATTCAGGCCATGGCTGGATGAGTTTGGAGAGCTCTATAGAGTTGGAAAGTAGTAAACGGTGATGTCAAAGGTGGAGAGGGGTTCTGGCTAGTTTGCATCCCTACCTGGGATTGTGGATTGTCCTGGTTATATATGTTCCCTACATATTGCCTATTGCACACATATTCTCTGGTTACATGTGTTCCTTCTCCTACTAGTGGTTCAGTAATCTTTCTATACCCTTACATAGATAGGGATGTGTGTTTATCTCTGTGTGTCTGTCTTATCATTTATTTCATTATGCATTTAATACATTTATTTTGTGTCTTTTGTTTCATCTGGTAAAAGAAAAAGTCACTGGGGCCTTGTGGGCTGTGTTTTGAGTAGAAGCTAACTCAACATGCTTTGAACTTGGGTCAGCTTTTCAGGGAAACTCTCAGGCTACAGTTCTTTTTAATTGTTATTATTATTTTTATTTTCAGTTCCAAATTCTCTTCCTCCCTCCAGCCTTCCTCCACCCATTGAGAAGACAAACAATATGATACCCATTACATATGTGAAGTCATACAAAACATAACAGAATATACTTCAAAAGATTTTACCTACCTACCAGTCTAAAGTTTCCATAATCTAATCAATACCATCTTTGCTCCTGGAAAGGGTGTATCAATCTGCTCCCCTTATCACCTCTCTGATTTTCCAAATACAAATATCCTTCTCTGGTGACCACTGCCATGTGTATGTGTGTGTGTGTGTGTGTGTGTGTGTGTGTGTGTCTCTTTGCCTCTGTTTCTGTCTCTCTTTGTCCCTGTCTCTCCTCACTATCTTCTTCTATTAGAATATAACCTCCTTGAAGACATGAACTATCTTCACTTTAGTTTTTGTATTCCCAGTACTTAGCACAGTGCCTGATACATGTAAGCCAATAATAAATTATTTTCATTCATTCATTCATTCATTCATTCATTCATTCATTCATTCATTCATTCACTCATTCAATTCATTCCTTAGGTCCACCAAACAGACCCCAAATGGTCTGGAATTGAACAAAAACATGGCATTGTTGATTATGCTGCTCATTATAAGATCAAATTGGTCAATTTCTGCTTTATTCCCCTTCCTAAAACTCTAGCCTCACAACCACTCCTCTCTCCCTGTCCCCAAAACAGAAGTCACAGAACATAGAATTATAGAGCTGGAAGGATCTTTGGTGTCTATCTATTCTAATCTATTTCTCCTCCTCTTCCTCCTCCTCCTCCTCCTTCTTCTCTCCATCCCCACCCCTACCAAATCTCCACCACAAGGTACCTGATGAGTGGTAATCCAGTTTTTTCTGGGGACTCACAATGAACTTCCAGTCTGCCAATGTGCACCACACCCTCTGCCCCATCTCTTTCAGAAAAATTGTGGTCTAATCATATCTTTCCTGCCAAGTTGAGTTTTTAAAGTCCTCGAGTATGGGGGAGCCCATCACCTTCCAAGCATGTCTTCTTTCCACTTTGGTATAGTTCCAATAATCAGGAAGATCTTGCTGAGAAGAAGCCTAAATTCACCTCTGAAATTTGTACCCATTGCTCCTACTTCTGCTCTCTGAGGCCAAGGAGGAACAGGTCTAATCTCTCTTCCACACCAAAACCTTTCAGATATTTCAAGGCAGTCATCATATCTTCCCTGAGGCTTCTCTTCTCCAGCGGAAATATCCCCAGAATCCCCTGATCCTCACTGGGCTTGAACCTGAGCCTTTTCCCCTGTCTGGTTGCTCTCCTCTTGGATTCTTTCCAGCTGAGTCAAGTTCCTTCCTAAACTGAGGTGCCTCAAACTGAACACCTTTCTCTGCATGTGGTATATCTGACCAGGGCGGGGTAGAGGGAGGAGAAGAGAGAAAGAATTCATATAGCACCTACTATGTGCCAGGCATTGTACTAAGTGCTGGGGATACAAAAAGAGACAAATGACAGTAGCTGCCCTCAAGGAGCTTACAGTCTAATGAAAGAGACAGCAAGCATACAAATATATATAAAACAAGCTATACACAGGATAAATAGGAAATAATTAACAGATGGGAGGCACTAGAATTAAGAGGAATGGGAAAAGGCTTCTTGAAAAAGATGAGATTTTATCTGGAACTTAAAGGAAGCTATGGAAGTCAGTAGGGGAAGTTGAGGAGGGGGAGCATACTGGGAATGGGAGAGCCCAGATGTAAGACTACATTTTCCTTGTAGAATTCTGTCTTATCATATTTAGCCTGATATTTTAGCCCAAATGGTTCACAAAGTATGCTTCCTGAACCCCATGGCTCCCTGAGACATTTCAGGGGGTCCATTAGGTCTGAACCATTTGCATGATAGTATAAGATGTTAATTGCCTACGGAGACACACTTCCCTTTTCCAACTACATCAATATGTGAGGTTGCTTTTCTCTGTAGACTTCAACCAGAACAATATATTGCAGCAGATTGAATGCAGAAGCAGATAGGAGAATCTAGCTGTCTTCTGTTAGACCAGATGTTAAAGAGATTTCAATAAATATGTAAAACAATACCATTCTTCTCACTAAATGCTTTTTGTTTTGGAAAATAATTGTAATAAAATATGTTATTCATGTTAACACATAATGAGTTGATTATTGTAACTTTGAAATTGATTCAGTAAACAGATATTTTTAAATAGTTCTCAGTTTAAGTTCTAATATAGTAAATATCAATAGATGTAACTCACACAAAGAAAAACTCTTTGCAATTCCCAATCATTTTAAAAAATATAAATGCTCCTAAGACCAAAAATCTGGAATATTGTCTTAGATCCAGGCTAAGTGGCACAGTGGGTTAGGTATACCTCTCTGTTTTATGTCACCAGCAAATTTCTATCATAGTCATCTATACATCTGTGTCTTGACAAAGGTCATTGATCAAAATGTTAAACAGAAATAAAAATGTTTTGTATCAAAAAAATAAATTATTGATTACAAAAAATGTTAAACAGTACAAGGCCATAGGACACTCTGCTAGAGAGCTCCTGACACAATGACATTAAACCATTAATTACTACTCACACCTATATGCTGAGATCATGCATGTGAAGTGCTTTGCAAACCTTCGAACATATTTCATCGTGAGTTGTTTGCGGTTGCTGTTTCAGAGAATTATAATCAGGTTAAGCCAAACAGGTTTGACAACTTTCCTGAGGCCAAATTCTCTGTCCCAGGTGCTCCCTGCAAATGGGGACTGGATAATTGAGGAGGACTAATGGAATTAGTCATGGATATAATATCATCTATGGAACAGTTAACAGAAATCCTGATAGTTGCTAGGGAACTAGGAAGTAGGCGTTACTGTCTATATCAAGATTCTTATTTCAGAAATATAAAGACCTTTCCAGGAGCTAGAAATCAAAGGCCACCCCTCGCCCCCTTTTAAAACTTGATGCTATTGAATAAGGTATAAACATTTGTTTGATATTCAAGGTTCTCTACAATATGGTACCATTCCACCTTTAAGTCCTTATCTCTCATCATTCTCTCCCACATACTCTACACTACAGGAAGAAAGGGCACAAATATTTATTAAACAACTACTGTGTGCCAGGCACAGTGCTAAGCGCATTACAAATCATATCTTGGGGCAGCTAGGTGGTGTAGTGGATAAAGCACCAGCCCTGGGTTCAGGAGGACTTGAGTTCAAATCCAGCCTCAGACACTTGACACTTGCTACCTGTGTGACCCTGGGCAAGTCACAACCCTCATTGCCCTGCGGAAAAAAAAGAAACAAATCATATCTCATTTTAAAACCTCTATGAAAGGGTGGGATAGAAGCATCTTCTCATCTCTCCTCATTTGAATTCCACTTGTTCTTTTTAATATTGTTACATTTACTTTTTGTGTGTGTGTGGGGGCAATGAGGGTTAAGTGACTTGCCCAGGGTCACACAGCTAGTAGGTGTCAAGTGTCTGAGGTCAGATTTGAACTCAGGTCCTCCTGAATCCAGGGTCAGTGCTTTATCCACCGTGCCACCTAGCTGCCCCTACATTTACTTTTGATTTTTCGGTATATCATTGTTTTTTTTCCATTTCCAGTGTTGTGGTTATTATGTTTACTGTTTCCTTGGTTCTGCTTATGTCACTCTTAGTTCACAGAGATCTTTCCATGCTTCTTTGTATTTATCACACACATCATTTCTTATAGCACGGTAGTATTCCATTACCTTCATGTATCACAATTTGTTTAGCCATTCTCCAATGGATGGGCATGTACTTTGTTTCCAATTCTTAGCTATCACAAAAAGTTCTTCTATAAGTATTTTGGAATATATGGGGGCTTTTTCTTGTCAATAGTTTCCTTGGCTCAGTAATGGATTTTCAGGTTTAAAGGTTATGGACATTTTAGTTACTTTATTTATAGACTTTCTTTCTTTTTTTTGTTTTTGTTTTTTATGGAGGCAATTGGGGTTAAGTGACTTGCCCAGGGTCACACAGCTAGTAAGTGTCAAGGGTCTGCGGCCGGATTTGAACTCAGGTCCTCCTGAATCCAGGGCCGGTGCTCTCTATCCACTGTGCCACCTAGCTGCCCCTATTTATAGACTTTCAAACTGCTTTTCAAAATGATTGTGCCATTTCACAGCTCCACTAATAATATATTAGTATGCCTATCTTTCCATAACCCCTCCAATATTGACTGTTGCCATTTGGGGATCATTTTTTTGGGCTAATTTGCAGGATGTGAGGTGAAACAGGGTAATTTTGATTTGCATTTATTTTATTATTAGTAATTTGGAGTATTTTTGTGTGGTTGTGAATACTTTAATTCTTTTAAGAATTTTTTGCTCATATCCTTTGACCATTTATCTATTGGGTAATGACTATCACACACATATAAATAAACATTTATATATGTGTTATACATATATGTATATTATATAAATGTATATTTACATATATATAAATACCAAACCCTTATCAGAGAAATTTGATATGAACTTTCCCCAAATTCTACCACTTCCCATCTTACCCTAGATTCATTAATGTTATATATGCAGAATCTTTACAATTTCAAGTCGCCTTTCTACTGTAAACAGTCTTATGTTCCTTCAGTTATTTTAATCTTTTTGTAAGGTGGCCTTGTTCCCACTGATTCTATTCCTTTTACCCTTTTCTCACTTGATATTCTTTCACCCTCTCCTTTCCTTCACCTAGTCCTATTCCTTAGTTTTAAAATTTCCCCTTTTTGTCCTCCTTTCCAAAAAAGACTTTTTCTCACTCTCTTCATTATCCATCTTCTCTTTCTGTTTATTCTAGGCCATCATTCACTGATACCTGACCCCTAAAATTATCTGGTCTATTTCTTTTCTCTGCAGGGTTAGTGACTTTTCTAGCAAAGTTCCAAATAATTTTCTAGAATGTTTGGACCAGTTCATGGTTCCACCAACAGTGCGTGAGTATGTTTGTCTTCTCACAGGCCCTCCAACATTCAGGGAGCATTTCCCAACAGCTATCTCTGGGCTTGGTGGTTTTATGTAGCAGATGAGGAATGAAGACTAGGAAGTTTAATCACCCTAGTTCTTAGGTGGTTTACACCAAAGTTAGAATTTTTTTAAAAAAAGGATAAATGAATGTCTCTTGTGACAAAACAACTAGTAAGTAAAATGGCAGGGATGGGGACTGGGGGGTGAAGGGTGGTCATGGTGTGAGAGGATCCAAGCCAACTGAATACTGGTATTTGTAGGCCAAAAAGTACCAATTTGATTGGTATTCATAGTTCCTGTCTATTTGTGTTGATGCTATGTTGTCCAAGCCACAGGCTCTATCCTTTTCCTAAAAGACCTTATTATTTCAAAGTACATCTATCCAGCTTTAGTGAGATATCAAGTCAAACACTTAAGGAGAAATAAGAGCTTTTCATTATATCACTATTTTCCTCTCTCTAATCAGTACCATGGACCACTCAGTGGAATGAAATGTGCTAGGAGGGTGAGAACATTGAGGAAATGAACAGGAAGAGTTACATTAGTTATGTGACCTTGAGCAAATAACTTTGCTTGTCTGGGTCTCAATTTCCTCCTCTGTGTAACATATATAGGCTCTTTACTGGGTCTCCTAATTTAGACACTCATCAGCAAGCAGGTTCCTCAGAGCTCAGATAGCCACTGTTCTCCCTCAGGGTCCTAGGGGTGTGCCTGAGAGGCGGTGGGGGTTCTTATAATACTATTGGCTTACCATTCTAACCTATATTCCCCCAATATAATTTGCCAGAACTAGTTCTTGCTATCTCCTCAATACCATTGATAACACTGATAACATTGATTTTTTTGTAGGCCTCCATCAGTCGCTGAAGACCATGGATCAGCGCCTTGAAGAGCCACAGGAGGCCACAGTGTGGCTCTGCAGTCTGATATGGGAGCCTCAGCTCCTGAGTGACTTATAACTGGTTACTGCTGCATCCCATGGTTTTATCTACCCCATAAGGAGTAGCTGGAGTGTCCTCTCCAGGGTGCTGGCCTGGGCGGTTCAATTGGAAAACAAGCTGTTGCCCATGCAGCAGGTTTTCCCTCTCCACGACACTGGTGGATCCAAAGGAGAGGCAGAGCCAATACAGTTTGGCACCAGTGCCACCGCAGGAGTTGCCAGAGGGATGTGATGTCCAACATCCAACTGCCTAAGGGACTCCGACTCCTGATTTTCCCTCGGGATTAACTCCCGAAGCCTTTCCCATATATGGATATAGCTGCAAGGCAGCAGAGGTTTAAAATCAGGGTTTCCTTCCCCTAGGCGGGTTGCCTGCCAAGGCTAATGAGCTCCACCTGCCCAAAGCGACTGGTTTTAAGGCTCCAGTGACTCGCCTTCACCCCTTCTCCTGTTAGTAGAAACAGTTCCACCATGAGAAGGCCAGGAATTGGACTTTGGTTGTCAGAGACTATTTGAGACGCACGCTATCGGAGCATTTTATAGAGAGTGGGAGCTTATCCGCACTCCCACCCTGGCATGACAAACCTTTGGAACCTAACATTGATTAGGGTTCTACTATTAATTTAACCAGTTAACAACCATTAGCATTTACAAAGGGATATTTACTCAGATGTCCCAAGATGGTGAAGTACACAACATCCCCTTTCCCTTATATTCCCTTATACCTGGGAAGAGTAGGTTCAAACTTAAGGGAAGTAGTTACAAAGTCTTTGCCCCATGAAATTCACTTTGGAATGCATCATAGCAACTGGATGAGTAATTCTCTTCCCATAGGGCATGGCATCTTAGTTACCGGATCAATCTATAGGTGGTTACTCAAGGTTGTACTCCTCACTAGATTTGGCTGCTGACCTTTCAAAGTTCACAAGGTCCATTCATTCTCCATCCACTGGGACCCAAGAGGAGGAAAGAATAGATGCAGTAGACAGAATAACAGCCACGTTATTGTCATGACCACATGTTGGACGAGGTAGGAAGAGTGATAACCTGGGGCTAACTCTAAGTTGTATATTAGATGGGTTTGGATCAATCCATAGCACTACCAGCCTTTCTTTAGCTGCTCCAGCATATAGGGCACATTTTCAAACAACCTTTCTGGATTTGTTGGCTTTATATAGTGGTCCTTCCTGGAGGCTTACAGCAAACCTTGCCACAGTCACCACCAGGGGGAAAAAAGTGAGTTGGTGAGTCCCTGGAGCCTTTTGTATTCATGCTTGATTCTGGTTTCATAGGCATTGAAAAGGCCCCTTTTGACCACATAAGTCACATAATACATATGCATGCTCCAAACAAAGAGTAGGATACTCTATATGTGGGGCAGCTGGGTGGCACCATAGTGCACAGAGAGCCAAGCATGGAGTCAGGAAGACTCATCTTCCTCAGTTCAAATCTGGCCTCAGATGCTTACAAACTGTGTCACCCTGGGCAGGTCACTTCACACTGTTTGCCTCAGTTTCCTCATCTGTAAAATGAAAAAGAAATTGTGAACTACTTTGGTGTATTTGCCAAGAAAACCCTAACCCTAACCCTAAACCCTAACCCTAACCCTAGCCAGATGACCATGTCAGGACTGGTCCCTCATTGGATAGTCCCCCATAGATATAAGCAGTAAAGGGGCCAGAGGCCATCTAGTTCAACCACCTTATTTTACGAATGAAGAAACAGCTACTAAGGGAGATTAAAGTGACTTGTCCAGAGTTACATAGGTAGTTTCAGGGATATGATTTGAACCCAGGTCATCCAATTCCAGAGCCAAAGTTCTTTCACAAGGTCCCTTTCAGTTCTAAAATCTTATAGTTAACTTGTCACTACTCATCATCTTGAAGTATAGAGTGAGGCCATAAACAAGTTAGAGAAAGGATAGATGGTAAACTTTAATGGGAGAAGGCAGGAGGGGAGGTGATGTTAGGAACATGGGCAGTGGTTAGAGCTGTTGGCCCCCTGGGAATCCCTGAACACCAGGGGGCAATGTTAAGGAATGGAGCAACAGGGTATGGGTTCAAAACAACAAAATGAAAAACTCCTATTTCCCACTGGTCTTTGATGTCAATAGCCAAGGAGCTAGAGGGATTCTTTCTAGAGGGATTCTTTCTTGATTCCAAGGACTGTGAGGTCCTCGAGGGTGGGGAGTGTTTCATCAGAGTAAGTCGATAATGGCTAAACCAGGAGTCAGGAAGATTTGAGTTCAAACCTGACTCAGACATTTGCTAACTTTGTGACTATGGCACTGGTTAAATCCTTAGAACTCCTTGGGCAAAAGTTCCTTCATCTATCAAATAGGAATAAAACCAGCACCTACCTCCTAGGGTTGTTATAAGGATCAAAGGAAATAAGACTTTTCAAGTGCTTTGCAAATCTTAAAGTGCTATATATAGATGTGAATTATCATTATTTCTGTCTTAACATACCCCTCCATTAGCGCCATGTCTGACCCATGATAGATTGATGTTACTCATGCACTTGGTCAGAATTCATTGAGAGCAATGCCTGCAGAGTAAAAGCCCAGTTTGATTTTGCCAAACATTGAAGATGGTTTCATCTTTTACAAGAGCCCCCTTAGCTAAGTGCAGACAGCCTTAGAGAATTGTGGAATTCTCAAAATGTGGAAGATAGATTAGGGAGACATGGGAGGGAGGTCTTGGGATTCTCTTTGGTGGAGGAGTACTGATAAAATCATGGATCGATTCTTTTTAAATTTTTTTGGGGGTGGGGCAATGAGGGTTAAGTGACTTGTCCAAGGTCACACACAGCTAGTGTCAAGTGTCTGATGCTGGATTTGAACTCAGGTCCTCCTGAATCCAGGGCCAGTGCTTTATCCACTACGCTAGCTGGCTGCCCCTATGGATCGATTCTTAAAGTAAAGAAATAACACTGTTGGGGTGGAAGGAGAGGGGGGGACCGTGCTATGACTTGGTGAGACTCTGAACCCTCAGAGATGGTTTTGTTTCCATTTTCATGCAATAAAGGTTTTTTTTTCACATAAGGGCAAGTGAGTAGGCTTTGGTGGAGAAGGAAAGGGTTATTGCAGAGATGCCTCTGATGAATTCTCTAGTAGTCCATAAATCTTGTGAACTCAAGATATCTTTGACCTTGGCAATAGTGTCTTGGCAGATTGTACCCAATAAATCATATAGATTTTCCTTTGAAAGGAGTATATTGTGCGCACAAAGGATTAAGATATTTATTGATTAATTTGGGGGATTGCTAGCTCAAAAACAAATCTGCTGATGTACCAGAAAACTTGTTTGCATGGGAGATTTTTAGCACCACCCCAAATCCTAACAAAACATTTCTCCAAAAAAAAAAAAAAAGAGAAATATAGGGGACAGAACTTTCCAGGGCCCAGATGGAAATAGGAAATGTTATAGAAACCTTCTGTCCCAAAGGGCTGACCTGCACCCCCTCCCTTCCAATAATACCATGGTCACAGCATTTTTCAAAAAGAACCCGGAAAGGTTCAGTTCCTAAGAGGTAGCGCCAGGGACCCAGGTTTCTAGTTCCTGGAAAGGCCTTTCCTTCACACATATGTGTACATAAATATACATATATATATATATATACACACATATAGAGAGGTACATCCATCCATCTACCTATATATCTATACACATATGTATATATTTACTTGGATGTATATATGTAATATATGTACATATAATCATATGTACATCCATACCTACTTATTTATATCTCTATATAACCATCATTCCTGTCCCCAGCTTCTGTCCTGGGGCACTTCTAACTTTCCAAAATTCAACACGTCTCACTCCAAAGTATGTGCTTGTTTCATACTATCTTCAGGGAAGAAAGGACAAAGAAAGAAGGAGAGCAGGGGCCTCATTGGGTAAAATGCCTTCACCCTTCCTTGAGTGGAGGAGATAGAACTCCTGGTTGATTTTTCATTTCCTTCCCTTTCCCTGCTGTGTGGGCTTTCTCGTTTCCCCAGCCAGTCCATGAAGAGCTGTAGGGGGTGAAAATAAAGGGAGAGAAGAAGGAAGATATCTTGCTCCAATTTTTTCATTTCTGGATCATTTCTCATTGAATTTCTCTAGTGGCCATTTTAGATCATTCAATCAATGATTGCTTGACTGATTTTATATCCTCTATTTTTCTTGGTGCTCGGCACCGATACCCAAGACTAGCAGTGAGAGGAAGTTGAGGGCATGTGACTTGTTCCCCTGCATTTTGAGCGGAATGGAGAGACTTGCAAGTCTAGGCCCCATCCTGAGAATACTACTACATTGACTACCGCCAATCTGCGTGGAAGCTTGGTGATAGAGAAGCCTTCTCTCCCCGTGGTAAGCATGGTTATCCGCTGACTGTTTCCTGTCGGCTTACTGCATGGTTCCCTTTTAGTTGGCTGTTGAGCTGGACCTGGGTATGCAGACAAAAGGCTTGGACAGATAAACTCTCTCTTCCCTGGGTGCTTTCAGGTGAATCTTCTCCCCACAGTTACATATGTTTCCTTCAACCAGGCCTGTGGCCAAACGGATGGGGTGCCTATCTCTCCATTGAAGGACATGAGTGGAGTCTCGTTCAAGTCCTGACACTTTCATGGGGCCACTCCCTTATTTCAGATAAACTATTCCTCAATACCTACCTGGGACATTTATGGAGGCTTTAATACAACAATCCAATAAGTATTTATTGGGTGCTTAATCTGTGCCAGGCACAGTGCCCAGGGGCACTCTGGGAGAATTCAAAAACACAAAATAGACCCTTCCCTCAATGGCTTTACTCATTAAGCAGCTGGAACGCATTGAGCCATTAGCTAGGTTATTTTATTCTTATTCTTATTAGCTAGGGTATTTTACCCAGGACACAGAACCTATTGATCAATCAATAGACATGTGATCATGGTCAGTTCTCTTAACCTCCCTGAGTCTCAGGTACCTATCTGTGAAATGAAGATATTGGAGAGATGTCCTTTGAGGTGCTTTTTAGCTTTGTTTTTTGTTGTTGTTGTTTTTGCAGGACAATGAGGGTTAAGTGACTTGCCCAGGGTCACACAGCTAGTAAGTGTCAAGTGTCTGAAGCTGGATTTGAACTCAGGTCCTCCTGAATCCAGGGCCAGTGCTTTATCCACTGTGCCACCTAGTTGCCTCCTGCTTGTTAGCTTTAAGAGTTATGAGCCCATAGAATAACCCCTGAGACAACAGGTACTTGTAGGAGTGACAGGCTTAGTTGTTACCTTGAAGACAGGGACTACAACACATAGTAAGAGCTTAATAAATGTTTCTAAGTCAATAGGCACCTCCTGTGTGTCAGGAACTCTGCTAGTCAGCTGAGGATACAAAGAAAGACAAAAGACACCCCTGTCCTCAAGGAGCTCTCAGTCAAATGAGGGACACCCCGCATGCAGACAACCTGGCCCAAACAAGCTATAGATAGGATACATGGCAGATAATCAGGAGGGGGGAAGATGGTGGCATTAAGGGGGATGAGAAAATGCTTCTTACAGAAGGAGGGAATTTTTAGCAAGGGATTTGAAGGAAGCCAGGGAGGCTAGGAGGCTGAGGTGGGGGAGGAGAGAGAGCGTTTAAGAGACAACCAGTGAAAATTCCTGGAGTTGGGAGATGGAGTGTCTTGCTCAAGGAAGAGCAAGGAGACAAGTGTATTGGACAACAGAGTGTGTGTGAGAGGTAAATATATATGTATATATGTGTATGTGTGTATATAGAAATATAAATACACACACACACACACACACACACACACACACACATATATATATATATATATATATATATATATATATATATATATATATATATATATATATATATAGAGAGAGAGAGAGAGAGAGAGAGAGAGAGAGAGAGAGAGAGAGAGAGAGAGAGATGGGGGAATAAAGTATAATAAGATAGCAAAGATAGGAAGGCGACTGGTTATGAAGGGCTTTGAATTCCAAACAAAGGATTTTCCATTCGATCCTGGAGGTGATGAGAAGCCACTGAAGTTTATTGAATGGGGTGGGAAGGAATGACATGGTCAGAGCTTTGATTTAGGAAGAACCAGTGCAACCAGAACCATCTGGTGGGGCAGAGGGGTTGGGGCAACCTCTCTTAGTAAGAAGTCCCAGCTCTGGGTTCATGTGGATTGGATACAGGTTCAGTCCTGCTTGGCCTCTAAAGAGGAGTTTCATTATTTCTGTACTCCAGAACCCTTTGGAAAATAATGAAAAACTTAGGTATGACCTTTTCCTACTGTCTCCTCCAGTGGTAGAAGAAAGGAATTCAATCTACAATGAAGGTCAAGTGTAGGAGAGCTATTTATTTTCTCCACACAAAAGAAATGCTTAAAACACAAAGTCTTATAAATGCAAATTGATAAAGGCTTAAAATATGAAAAATAACTCATAACTATTATGCTCTCTTTTTTGATTTGCTTATATAGCAACATTTTTTTAAAAAGAAGAGAACAATCAGCAAAACTGATTAATAAATTAAAAAATATGAGAATATATATAATATTCTATATGCACGGGGAGAGATGTCCTCTAATTTCTCTTTTTTAGAGGCATAGTTGTTTTTTGTAAATTTTCAATGTTCATTTTCAGTTATTTTGTGGCTGTTGTTCTTTCCACTTACATTGTTATGTGTAATTCATGTACATGGCTATTTGAACTTTGTCTTCCTTATTAGACTGCATGCTCCTTGAGGGCAGGGGCTACAACATGTAGTAAGAGCTTAATAAATGCTTGTTGACTGTTGATTGATTTGGACTGGCTGTGATGGTGAATTTAGGCTAAGGCTGAGCTTGAAACATCCTTGTTTACACATCAAAGTGAGGACTCATTTGCACAACAAGCAGAAAAAAAGAGGGTAAACAATGAATTTAGGCTTTCTGGAGACCCCTTCCTGGGTGACACTACCTGGGCCCCATTGACACAGGAGTTAAGGGATCTGTGGCGGTGGTGGTGGTGGGGTGTCTTTCAACATCTTAGAGCGGAACCATTGCTTTGAAAGGGGATGTTTCTCTACATCTCCTTTCTCATTTAAATCACAAGGAAATCTGAGACAGGATAGGTCAAGAGGTAGGGCCCAGTAGATAACTACTCTTTGACTACAAAAGGAGAGCCAGGTTTTGAGGATATTTTCTTTCCTTTTTTTTTGCCTGTGAAGAATGTGGTAAGTGAGCACAAATAAATGTTCATTATTCATCTGGCTCCTCTCCCTGCTATGGAAAGATACTGGGGGGGGGGGGAGGGTAGGGGAGAGAAGAAGAGAAGGAGGAATGTAGCCATTGTATGTGATGGCATTTGCTTAAACTGATGTTTAGCTTAAGTCTTTCATAAGAAGGGCACATCTTGGTTTTGTTCTCTTTGCACCTGAAGAAGCCCTGGCTGATACAGTTCTTCTGGAAATTGTGAAAGGAGCTGGAGGGGATGAGCTTGAGTACAACATGTAACCTGCCCGCTGAACTAGTTCTTTCTCATGGAAGAACTGTTCTTGCCCTGTCTTAGAAATAAATATCTCCTTGTAAATAAAAGCTGACCGATGGTAATTGGTCAAATGGAAATGACGTGACAGTCCCTGGCAACTGTGTGTGGAACACACCTTGATTGGGGACTAGAGCTGATAACATCAGAGAATGACACATTGTTGCCTCAGGGGTTATTACCATAACCAGCCCAGCCCTGGGACAGTGATCCAGAAAGGACCCATTACATGTAAAATAAAGAGCATGGATTAGATGGCTTCTAAGGTCTTTCCCACTCTAGAGCTATGATTCTATGGTCACAGTAATTCCCTAGGTGGATAGAGTGTATGCCTGGAGTCAGGAGATCTGAGTTCAATCTGGCTTCAGAAACTTAGTTGTGTGACCCTGACCAAGTCACTTAACCTCTGTTTGCCTCAGTTTCCTCAACTGTAAAATGGGGATATTTCTAGGACCTACCTGGCAAGGTGGTTGTGAGGATCAAATGAGATATTTGTTAAGTGCATACATAGTGCAGTGTCTGTCACATAATAGGCACTATATAAACACTTATCCCCTTTCCTTTCTCTTCCCTTATGTTCTTATAAGTTGGTTACTTATTGGCTGTGTAACCTGGGTAAGTCTTTTAACTGCTCTGTGCTTCAAATGAGAAATTTGGATTTAGTCTCTAAGGTCCTTCCCAACTGCATGAACCAAGGACATTAGAGGTCATTTAATTCAAATTCTCGTTTTAGGAATGAAATAACTAAGGTTCCTGGACACAGTGGATAGAATGCTGAGCCTGGAGTCACGAAGACTCATCCTCCCGAGTTCAAATCTGGCCTCAGACACTTACTTGCCATGTGACCCTGGGCAAGTCACTAAGCTCTGTTTACCTAAGTTTTCTTATCTGTAAAATGAACTAGAGAAAGAAATGGCAAAGCAGTTCTGTATCTTTGCAAAGAAACTCACAAATGGAGTCTTGGACATGACTGAATAACAACAAAATGTTTAATTGTATTTGCATTTTTAAAACTATGTATTTTATTTGCATTATATTTTGTTATCGTATAGTGTTTTCAAATGCATTAAAAAATATTTCCCCGATTACATTTTAATCTGGTTCAGCTTTATTACAGAGTGTTGTAGGTGGCCTGGGGCCATATTTGACACTTCAGGTCTATACCACTGATTCCTGGTGGCAGGAAAATGTCCTGGTTATTTCTTTTTTCCCCCTTAAATATAATTTAATTTTTTTAATTAATAAAAGTTTATACACCGTGATTTGTTTGCCTATTCCCCAGTTGATGGACACTCCCTTGGTTTTGAGTCCTTGACTAGCAGATTGATTCTTTTTTTTTTAATTATTAAAAACAACATTGATGAAACAACATCAATGAAAGTTACAGTTTCGCTTATTTACAATTTAATTTCACTATGGAAAATATCATAACCTTATTTCAGCCACTCCTTCTAGGTCCCCCATCAGAATTCTTTGTCTCATTTACTGCTACTTGGCACTGAGTGTGTGCATGATTTTATTCCTGACTGAATGATTCTTTATAGCCAGGGGGGTAACTAACAGTTACAGCAAGAACAGCTATCTTCAATTTGGGTGCACAGCTGCTACCTCTTCAGAGTCTGTCACCTTGGTGTTATCTCTGACTCCCTGATCTTCCCATTGCCTCCCCAATCCAATCCTCTTCCCAGGCCTTCAGGATTCTTTCTTTGGAATGTTTATCACCTCCATCCTTTCCATTCCCAGAGGGCACCACCCTGGTCCTGTCCATCAGGAATTGGAATCCAGTGTCTTCCTTTCTCCAAACTCTCCTGCATGCTGCTGCTGTTAGAGTAACCATCCTGAAAGACCACATCAGGCATTTAATTATTTTGATTTTTAAAAAATACCTCCAGTGGCTCTGCACCATCAATAGGTGATTATAGTCCACATCCCTCACCCTGCCATTTAACATGCTCCCCACTCTAACCTTGACCTATTTCTTCAATCTTATCTCCGAATCAGAGAATAATCACTAGCATTTATATGGCAGTGGTCTGCAAAGTGATTCATAGATATTATCTAATCTAATCCTTATGATGATAGTTAAGGAGGTAGGTGCTTAGCAAGGAGTCTATCACATAGTAGGTGCTTAATAAATGCTCCTTGAGTTGACTGAAACTATACTTACTCAGTAATGATTGACTGGGAAAGATTCAGCACCTTTGAATGGTACAATGATCCAAGACAATTCCAAAAGACTTGTGATGAAAAAAATGCTCTCCACCTTCAGAGAGAGAGAGAGAGAGAGAGAGAGAGAGAGAGAGAGAGAGAGAGAGAGAGAGAGAGAGAGAGAGAACTGATGAACTCTGAGTGCAAGTTCATGTATGACTTTCTCACTTTAAAATTTTTCTTCCTTTTTTTGGAGGAAATATGGCTAATATGGAAATGTGTTTTCCATGATTTGGTTGAGGGAAGAAGAAAATTTGGAAGTCAAAGGTGAAAAAGAGAAGAATGTGATCAATCAAGCAATCAATTGTAAATTTTAAAAATAGTCTTATTATTATTGTTATATCCATTCTACAGATGAGGAAATTGAAACTGTTAAGTGACTTGCCCAGAGTCACACAGCTAGGAAGTGTCTGGGGGAAGGGATTTTGCTTTTGATTTTTGGTGACTGGGTCTTTATCTCATCCAGGCTGTCACTCATTGGCTGAATCCCACTGCTGATTGTCAGGGAAGTCTTGACCCTGCTGATTGGCATGGAAGCTTTGCGGAGTTTTTTGCCCCTCATTAGGCAGCCTAGTAGCCCACTGCTCCTGGGGGCTTACCATATTGGTGTCAAATTTAGTGTGGACACCTGACCAGCCTTAGCTCTACTGCAGCTCATGATGCCCTAACTTATGTTTCTCCAACTAGGGATTTCATGAGTTTGATACCATGCCTGGCTGGGGGAGTGTGTGAACTCAGGTCTTTCTGACTTCAAGTCCCACACTCTGTCCACTGCACCTGTTGTATATATTTCTTGCTCTCCCTTACCCCATGTAGCTAATTAGCTGCCAAAACCCTTCTATTTCTCTCCTCACACAGCTACCACCTTATTTCTAGCCCTGATTATCTCTATCCTAGATTTGTCCTTTCTCACTGCTCTCCCTGCCTCAAGTGTCTCCTAGCTCCAGTACATCCTTCACATGCCTGACAAAGTAATTTTTCTTACTGACCATATAACTTTCTTACTCAGCTAACTATAGTAGTTTTTTCCCTCTACCTTTCTAACTTTATCTTCAAAGTTCTTTTTGAGTGCCTCTATGACCTGAGACCAATTCATATTTTTCTTGGAAGCTTTAGATATAGGGGCCCTGACATTGACATCTTCCTCTTAGGGTGCACCTCAATCTTCCTTGTCACTAAAGAAACTTTCTATGGTCCTCACCTTTCTCTGTCTGCTCATCTTGCCTTTCTTTTACTTGACTTTTAGCTCCTTAAAGTGGGGCACTGTTTCCAGGCTGCACTATCCCAAGCTTCAGAAGGTCCCAGGTGATATGATTTAAAGAGGAGCAGGTTCTTTACTCACCTGTCCTGTTCCCTGGTCCATAGATGACCCCAGATCAACTTGCTAATCAACCAGCTTTGTGTGTTGTGGTTGTCAGCTCCAACAAGCCTTTGCCCCTCCCCCACCTGGGCCACTGCTACTCAAGCCTACTTCCTGGTTCCCAGCAGAGGTGAAAGACCCAGGTTCTGCCTCAGCACCAGCATAGACCCCTGTAATCTCCCCTTGCCAAGGGCTCAGCCCTCTCACCAGATTGTGAGCTTAGTTCCAGAAGACACTGGCACTGCAGCTGATTCAGACAGAGGCTCTGGGGGGGTCTCTTTCTCTGGTGAGGACTTCCTGGGACTGGATTTATGTCAGGGTGACTGTGGGGTTGGGATCCACTCCTGTCTCAGCACAGCAGCTCCCTCCTTATGACCTTCTAAGCTGTCCTTGGTTGGAAGATGATTTTAGTACATTCTTCTGTGGGTTTTGCTGCTCCAGGAATTGTCCTATAGCATCATTTGGATGTTCTTTGGAGCGATTGTGTCAAGAGTTTGAGAGCTCACTGCATTTCCTCTGCCATCTTCTCTGGTAGCTTCTTGAAGCTATATATGCATATGTATGTATGTATGTGTATATACATATATATATATACACATATACTATATATATCCATTTATCTCTCTATCTTCCCCCATCTCTCTCTATCCATCATCTAGCCATCCATCCATCTCTGTCTGTCTCTGTCTGTCTGTCTCTCTCCTTGGTTCACCTTCAGTGCTTTTTCTTCTAAGTCTTGGTGTCTGCCTTTCAGTCCTGCTCCATTAGAATAATATCTCAAGGTTTTGCCTCCACTTTCTCCCCAGCATTACTAGAATTCTTTTCTAAGTAACAAGATCATATCCTGGATGATGCACTTCTCTACCCACTCTCCATTTCTTTCATCACAAGAGAGCGTTTACTAGAAACTATGAAGCTAGGAAAAGATTGAATTCCTGCCACTTAATTGAGGCCATGGGGTCTATGTTACAAAGGGTCTAGAGTGCAGTCAGGCTGGTGTGCCATTGCCCTATTAATCAACTGTGAATGTGCTCTTCCTGGGGTAATCTGACAATGTCAGACCTGTTAGAAATGTAACAGGGGTTGAATTTATGTACTGGTTGGCTAGCATGTGTCTTTATATACAGTGATGTCCTTGAGCTGGCTTATATTGTCTTGTGGGATCTGAAAGAGCTGATTGTTAAATTTTTAGTGTAAACTTTTACACCTTGGAAATTGGCAAATGATGTAAATTGGGGTTTAATTTATTGTTTTAGTAATTGTCTAGACTTATAAAAGGGATGGGGAAATGTTGATAATTTGGATTAAACTTAAAAGTGTGACAAGCATACACTTACCCCCGCCCCAGAAGCTGGTTGTTAAGCATTCACCAGCACATTCTTGCTCATATTTCAAATCAACTCCATTCATGACACCTTCGGGGATATCTGTGCTCATGTAGCCAAGACACTGTGAAAGGGGCCATAAAGGAGCTCGGGTTGGCAGAAATTATGCAGATACAGCAGTAAATGTGGCAAATATGGATCTCTCAAAAATATAGAGAGACAAGATGGTGACTGGGATGGAGAGAGTCTTCTCTGACCCTGCCATCAATTCTATAAGACTGGACCTTCTGGGCAGGAGCTAACTCATCTAGTGAATGAATGGTGAGGCAAGAGATGCTGGAGGTGAGGGGAGCCAAAAGTGGCCTGTAGCAAAAAGAAGTAACACTAAGTCCATGTTGAGATGGTGATCATTCAGTCTACTTCCCTACACCAAGAGGAGGAGCTTGTGATAGTCTTATCATAGAAGTTACATATTCTCTCAGTTGACTAAACTTTGTTACATACAGAGTCAGAATATCTGGTGGGAGATTGCTTAGATACTTGAACAGTGACTGGGAATTCCTGTGTTTAGACAGTATCTACAGACCAGTTGAATATAGAAGAAACTACTTGAACAATTATGCAGAAGTTACTTTAAAATGCATTTGATATTACAGAAACATATTTATAAAATCTTAGGAAGAAGGATGATGGATAATTATGAGCCGTGCCAGTCATAAGGAAGAAGGAAACAGTAGAAGATTAAAAACCAATTCATAGAAAGCTATAAAGAGATCCAACTAATTGAAATCATCCCAAGGGCAATAATAATGGAAAGACAACAAAACAGAAAAAATGGAAAAAATCTGTAAATGTTAACATACCTAATTATTCTTTTCATCAAAGACAGTGGAACCCACTACACTTCAGTCTTTGATAAACTGCATGCTTACTCTTCCATCTATACAAAATCTGTATTGAAGTTATAAATACATAAGGGCATTCTTGATGAAGGCATTAGTAGGGAACAATTAGGTTTTTACAAATGACATTCATCAACAGACCATATCTTTGCTATTTCACTACTGAATGAGAAGTGTAGTGAATATAATAATCTCTTGTGCTTGTTTATTGATTATATAAAAGCATTTGATTGAGTGGAGTAAATCTTCCCTAAGGCTCTTTTTCAATAAGGTATCTCCCATCCATCAATCAAAATCACTCAAGATTCTTTGAAAGACACAAAAAGAACCCTGTTTAGTGTCTCTCTGATCATAAATGTTAGATGGGGCATAATGCAAGGGAGGTACACACACCGGCCAAAAGTGTTCACTACTATGATAGAAAAGATTCAGCATGGAGTCCGGGTAGGAGATTTCTTTGCAGATAATGAAATCCTCCAGATACTCCTGCTTCCAGATGACATTGGGCTGGTTCAATGGAACCCTGAGATACTGAAGAGTCTTCAGGAAGAGCTCTATATGTGCTCAAAGGCACTTGTTCTGACTGGTGACACAGGAAAGACCAAGTGGATAAGGGATGTCTATTGTTCAGATTTCAACATTCAGTTGGACAGATAGCCTAAAGAGCCAGTCTATCACTATGTATCTCTGAGACAGAGATACAGTTGCATAATGAATTGAGTCTAGAATTGAACAGGAAAGGAGAGTGGGTTGGATTGCCATTGTGGTATTGCTGATCCTGTTTCCCATGGAAACAAAGGTCCATCTTTTTTTTTTTAATTAGAAAAGTATTTTATTATTTTTTAGTTACACGTAGAGATAGTTTTCAACATTTGTTTTTAGAAGATTTCTAGTTTCAAATTTTTCTCCCTCCCTCCCCTCTCTCCCCCCTCCCCAAGACAGCAAGTAATCTGATATAGGTTATATACGGACAATCACATTAAACATATTTCTGCATTCATCATGTTATAAGAGAAGAATCAGAGCAAAAAGGAAAAACCTCAAAAAAGAAAAACAACAGCACCAAAACCAAAAGAAACATTATGGTTAAATCTGCATCCATATTTCACAGTTTCTCTCTCATTCTCTCTCTCTCTCTCTCTCTCTCTCTCTCTCTCTCTCTCTCTCTCTCTCTCTCTCTCTCTCTCTCTCTGGATTTGGAGAGCATTTTCCATCATGAGTCTTTCGGAACTATCTTGGAAAAGGGCCATATATATATATATATTTTTTTTTTGGTTGGGTTAGTAAGTGTCAAGTGTCTGAGGCTGGATTTGAACTTAGGTCCTCCTGACTCCAGGGCCTGTGCTCTATCCACTGTGCCACCTAGCTGCCCCCTAAGGTCCATCTTTTTTAACAATATCATTCTACTGGCAAAGCCACGAGACAGCAAGACATGGAGTACAACAGTAGTCTCTGAAAAATTAAAAATGGCTATCACATATAGGGCAAAAGAGAGGTACAAAGAACTGCAACATATAATCAATGAGGAGCTTCAAAGCAGAACAGGAGCAAAAGATGTTATAAAGGAAATGTGTGCTAGGAAGAGAAAAATGGTCTGGTCATGTAGTAAGTGGACAGATTGGAGTCAGGAAGATTCTTTCTCCTGAGTTCAAATCCAGCCTCAGACACTTACTAACTGTGTGACCCTGGCCAAATTACTTAACCCTGTTTGCTTCAGTTTGAGCTGGAGAAGGAAATGGCAAACCAATTCAGTATCTTTGCCAAGAAAACCCCAAATGGGATCACAAAGAGTTGGACACAACTGAAAAGTACTGAACAACAGGTATGGGTATAAAGGAAAGATGACAACCTTTCAAGTATTTGGAGATAGCTTCCATGTCTCCTCATCAATTTCTCCTGATTTTTTTTTATCTCCAGGGTAACATTCCCAGTTCTTTCACCTAATCCTGGTATAGCATGGTCTTTGGCCTATCCAATACAACTTTAGGTGAGGTCCAGGTTCTTACAACTAGGCCTTCTCATAATTTTTGGATTTATAAGAAATCTGAAGTTCTGGGGAAAGCGAGAAGATTTTGTTAGGAGCCTCAATTCTGGAATTCTTTCCCCTCTAATTCCTTTGGATCTTAACCTGTAGACTTCTGAGACTCTGGGAAGAAAAAAATCTAATTCCTCTTAAAATTGGAAGGAGTGTAGTGGAATGAGTACTGGACTCAGGGACAGAGGAACATTTTTGTCTAAGCTGTGTGACCTTGGGCCATTTAATTTCTCTGAGCCTTAGCTCCCTCATCTGGAAAAGGGGGGTGATAATAATACCTGTAATACCTACTTTATTTTTTAATTTTAATTTTTTAAAGTAATAAACATTTTTAGTAATAGTTTTGGGTTCCAATTTTTATCCCTCCTTCCCTCTCTCCCCTCCCACCTCCCTGAGTCAGCAATCAGATATGAGTTATACATGTATGATTGTGTAAAACATGACCATATTTGTCATTTTGTACAAGAAAGCTTGAATAAAAGAAAAAATGAAAGAAAATGAAAAACGGCATGCTTCAGTCTGTTCAGTCAATATCAGTTCTTTGGAGGTGGATGGCATATTTCAATTGTCCTTTGGGATTGTCTTGGATCATTGCTTTGTTGTGAATAGTCAAGTCATTCACAATTCTTCATCAAACAGTATTGCTGTCTCTGTGAACAATGTTCTCTTGCTTCTGCTCACTTCACTATATATCAGTTCATACAAGTTTTTCCAGGCCTTTCTGAAGTCCTCCTGCTTGTCATTTCTTATGGAACAATAATGTTCCATCAATGTCATATATACCACAGCTTGTTTAGCCATTCCCCAATTGATGGGTGTTCCTAATACCTACTTTAGAGGGCACAGAGAATCATCGTTTTAGAGCAGGAAGGGGCTTTGGAAGTCATCTACTCCAACCCCTTCATCTTACAGATTGGAAAATAGAGGCTCAGAGATTTTAAGAGACATGGCTAGTATCACGCAGGGAGTAAATGTCTTGATAATGCTTGTTTGAATGAAGATCAAGTGATACGATATATGTTTGGGACTTTGCAAACCTTAGAGTGTTATTTAAATGTCAGCTATTTTTTTCATGGTTTAATTGGTCATTTTTTGTGAGGTGGGGGGGTTTGTTTTATTTTTTTCTCTTGCATGATTGTGATAATTGCCTTCATTCCCCACTTCCTCCCAATGCTGCTATTCACCTGGCTTTGAAGTGTTCATTTGGTCATTATGCCTATTGCAACATAAAGACATCCTGCACATTTGGCTTATGTGCTCATGAGTCAGCAAGGTGGCACAACAGATGGATTGCTGGTCTCTGAGTCAGGAAGGCCTGAGTTCAAATCCTGCCCCAGACACTTATTAGCTGTGTGACCCTGGACAAGTCATTTAATCCTGTTTGCCTCAGTTTCCCCAGGAGGGAATTGGCTTGATGATTTCTAACGTTCCGTTTAGTACCAAATCTAAGATTCTATGAACCTGTGCAATCATAGAGTATTTGGACGATATATGTGTCTCTGTAATGTGTCTAAAGATATATACACACATTCCATTCTAATTGAATTATTTGAAAGGACCAATATTTTGCTGAAATATAAAAACACAGGCAAACTCCCCAAATCTTCAAACTGCTGACAAACAGCACCTTTGGCTAACAAAAGAGAGCAGTTTAATAACAGTGTTAGAAGGCTGGCAATATGTTTGTTAAAATTTTTAATTAGGGACGGGCTTTCCCAGAGGCCTCCGATGGCACAAGGTGTAAATGGAGAAAGTGTCCCAGCCTGCTTGCTCAGTAGTCGCTGTGTTCTGTGCACAGATGGGCTGGTGAAGAAACTGTGAATGGACAAATGATAACAGACTATTCTGTAATTCCAACATCAGCTCATTAGCAATCTGTCAGGGGTTTTAATTTGTCGACTGGTGAAAAGGCAGGAATCACATGATGGAGACCGGATTCCACGCTTCTCTTGCTGAAAAGGCCATCACAAATGAGTTGGCCAAATGGCTCTTATTGAGAACAGAACTTAGAGAGAGAGGCAGGTATTCTAATACTTTAGGCTTTGATTGGAAAACAACATGATTATGGATAGAATCTAGTACCAGCAAGATGAGATGACTATAATTTCATGGGCTAAACATTTCTGATAAATGAGATTAAGGAACCAACCCTGCAAGGTAAATTCTCTTATCATCTCCATTTTACAGTTGGGGAAACTGAAGCAGACAGGTTAAGTGACTTGCCTAGGAAGTATCTGAGACCAGATTTGAACTCGAATACTTCCTAACTCCAGGTCCAGCACTCAATCCATCCCACCACTGGTAGATATAATGGCTGAGCTGCTCTCCGGGATACTTGAAAGATAATGGGGGGCAGCTAGGTGGCGCAGTGGGTAAAGCCCCGACCCTGGATTCAGGAGTACCTGAGTTCAAATCCAGCCTCAGACACTTGACACTTACTAGCTGTGTGACCCTGGGCAAGCCACTTAACCCCAGTTGCCTCACTAAAAAAAAAAAAAAAAAGAAAGATAATGGAAAACAGGAGAGGTGCTATGAAATTGGAGAAGATACAATGTCTTGATTTTCAAAAAGAGGAGAGAATAAAGTTGGCAAACTATGGGCCAGTGAGCTTGACTTTGAAGGAAAATTCTAGAACAGATCATTAAAGTGATAGGGACCATCCCCTTATCTGCAGCTAAATTTCTTGGCTTTTCCTAATTTCACCACCTTGTTTAAAAACATGTGACACCTAGGTAGAGCTCAAAGTATCCCACTAAGAGATCTTCAGCATGATTCCCAGGGTTTGGAATTTGTAAAAGATCCTTTGTAAAATGAGGTACCACATTGACAGACAAAGCACCACTTGCCAGACTGCTTTGGAGACAACATTTTCAGATTTTCATTCCAGACACAATGGATAAGTGGTTCCATTGAATACAATGGATAGAGAATTGGGCTTGGAGTTGAGAAGGTATGTTCAAATCCTGCCTCAGACACTTATCAGCTCTGGGATGTTGAGCAGATATTAACAATGACTATGATAATGGTAAGTAGGAATCTCTTTTAGCCTTAGTTTCCTCACCTGTAACGTAGGGATAACAGTATTGCCTGCCTCACAGGGGTATTGTGAGAATCAAATGAAATAATATGTGTAAAGCATTTGGTAAACCTTAAAACTCTATAAACGTTAACTGCTATATATGTCATAGCAGCACATGGATAGTACAAGGAAATATGCACAGCAGCATAACTATATGTAGTTAATAAACAAATGTAGCTACAATGTAGGCATAATACCAGTATGAAGCAAATAATAACACAAAAGAAACATACTCAAACCTGCCTCAAAGAATATATGTCTTTACATGTAAGGAATGTATTATGTGGGCAAACATTACCTTCATTGACTGGTTTCCCCAGTTTCCCCATAGGTATCATAGTCAGAGTGGTCACTGGTCATACATATAGTCTTTTTTTTTGCAGGGCAATCAATGAGGGTTAAGTGACTTGCCAAGGGTCACACAGCTAGTAAGTGTCAAGTGTCTGAGGCCTGATTTGAACTCAGATCCTCCTGAATCCAGGGCCAGTGCTTTATCTACTATGCCACCTAGCTGCCCCACACTGGTCATATAGTCTTAACTCTCCTGCAGCCTGTTGACTTGTCTGCCCTTATTTATACCTGCTCTAGGTATTGGTATGATAGGTTGATAAAAATCCTCATTAGAGTCTTTTCTATGTAAGCCCCAGCTGTCTAGGAGGGTTAACACATTCTTTTAAAAACATTTTTTTAAAAATAATTTTTTTACCTTAGCTTTTGTTTATTTCCTGGGAATAAATAAACAGTTCAGTATTTTGTTATTTTCCAGTTACATATAAGGATAGTTTTCAACATTTGTTTTCATAGGATTTTTAGTCCCCAATTTTTCTCCTACCCTCCCTTCCCTCCCTCCTCCCCAAGACAGAAAGCATTCTAATATAGGTTATATATGTGCAATCACCTTAAACATATTTCTGCATTAGTCATATTGTGAAAGAAGAGTCAGAGCCCAAGGGAAAAACCTCAACAAAGAAGGAAAAAACCCCCCAGCCCCAGAGTAGAAACAATATGGCTCAATCTGTATTCATAAATCACAGTTCATTATTATTATTATTATTATTATTTTGCTGGTCAATTGGGGTTAAGTAACTTGCCCAGGGTCACACAGCTAGTAAGTATCAAGTGTCTGAGGCCGGATTTGAACTCAGGAACTCCTGAATGCAAGGCCAGTGCTCTATCCACTACACCACCTAGCTGCCCCCACAGTTCTTTTTTTCTAAATGTTGAGAACATTTTCTATCATGAAGTTCTTTGAAATTGTTTTGGACCATTGCATCATTAAAAAGAGCCAAGTCTATCACCATTGTTCATCACACAATGTTGCTGTTACTGTGTACAGTGTTCTCCTGGTTCTGCTCCTCTCAGTCAGCATTAGATCATGTAAGTCCTTCCAGGTTTCTCTGAACTCCTCCTGCTCATCATTACTTTTTACATTGATTTTTTTTTTGCAGGGCAATGGGGGTTAAGTGACTTGCCCAGGGTCACACAGCTAGTAAGTGTCAAGTGTCTGAGGCTGGATTTGAACTCAGGTACTCCTGAATCCAGGGCCAGTGCTTTACCCACTCTGCCACCTAGCTGCCCCTCTACATTTATTTTTAAAAACTTTGTGTTCTAAATTTTCTTCTTCCCTCCCTATGAAATCCAGCAATTTAATATGTCATACATGGGGTTAACACATTCTTTAAGGTATGTCTATACCTTTGGAATCTCCATTGATGAAGTAGTAGGCAGAAAAGTTTCCATCCTCCTTCCTCATTTTAACTTGTGGGTGTCTTTACTTATCTTCACTTGAAATGGCTGTTTCTGAGCCACCATCTGGGTCAGACAGTCTATGCCTGGGGTCCCTTTCACTTCGAGTCAGCTGAGTCAGTTTTATCCTGCTCATCTAGAAGTCCAACCAACTCAGCAATTGGCTCTAAGTGATGTCAGCAAATTGGTTTTACAGACCTCCATTAGTGTGGAAAATGGGCAAGTCACTCAGTCTCTCCACAACTAGATTACAGAGTAGCTTTTCATTGGTCTACTAGAATACCAATACTCCTCGGCAGAATTCTATCATCTTGTTGAAGGTCTTGACAGCCTAGAGATCATGCCATCCTTTATTTCCTTCAGCATTCTTGCAAGCTGTTGTTCTAGCTAGGTGGTAAATTTTCAGCTCCTTTGCCAACCAAGAGATATATTGGTTTTGTGTGTGCATGGCTTCTCCAAAAGATAATTCAGTGGGTAGGCATGCATCACACCTAAATATGGGCAGGCGAGGTATAAAGCATGTGACATCGTTCTTGTTGGAATTGTACTCTTGTAGAAGAAAAGCCACATGATGACTCCACTGAGATTTTTATTCTTGTTTCAGATCCCTAACATGTTCATTAGTGTGTGGTGGCAATGTTCAGGTTGGTTATCCACATGAGGGTAATAAGGTTTTATTCTGAAGTTCTTGAGTCCAGCTGAAACTAACACCTCTTCAAAGGGCAGCTAGGCAGTGCAATAGATAGAGCACTGGCCCTGGAGTCAGGAGGATCTGAGTAAAAATCGAACTTCAGACACTTATTATATATGTGACCCTGGGCAAGTCACCTCACCCCAATTGCCTTAAAACATCTGGAGCCATATCTAATTGTCCTGACATATATCTTGCCACTGGACCCAGATTCTGATTCTGGAGGAGAGAGTGAGGTTGGTGATCTTGCACAGCCCTCCCTTACTTAAATCCAATTCAGTACAAGTCATGACATCCCCCTGATGTCATTTTCCTCTTTGGGAATGAAGGACAAACAACAATAACACCTTTTCAAGCAATGTGTTTTTCAAAGTTTCTATTTTGGTTCTAATGGATCTTTCAGGGAGTCTGTAGGCCACTTTTCCCAGAACACTTTAATATCCCATTCTCTGTGTTATATCCTGTGAAGTGGTCAGTCACCACAAATTTGTGACTTAAACTTTTGCCTTTTCCTTCCAGAGATACAAAGTCAATGAAGACAAGTTCCAGAAGTTTGTTAGTACTTCTAGTCTCCAACCATGCAGCTCAAGTTGGGAGTATTATCATAAATAGGTGTAAATCGCACAATTCTTGTGACATCTGCCACCAGCTTCTTTCTTGGCTCTAGGGTATTATACTGACCCATACTCCAACATTGTCATGTAAAGCTTTCATGACCATAGAATGCTATTCATTTGGTAGCACCAAATGCTTCATGGTACCATGTTTAGGATCAGCAACAGTCTAGTATGGCATCCCATTGAGTCCTCCAACTTCTGCCATTGTCTTGATGGTAAGATATCTTTGACTGACTGAGATGTGAGTCATTTGCTGTAAATACTCCTCTTTATAGTTTGTATCACATTCTGTTGTCCTACATTAGCTGTTTGTTCCCTTTACCAATTATTCAAAGACAACTAAGGAGAAGAGGATTCAATGAAATAAGATTAATTTTCATTGCTGGCATCCTGTCCAGGGTAAATCCTGAACTTTTAGCTTATACAGCCATTTGTCTTTTTTTTTTTTAATAGTTTTAAATTTTTGAGCTTAAACACACACAAAAAAGAGAGAGCAGGGGCAGCTAGGTGGCACAGTGGATAAAGCACTGGCCTTGGATTCGGGAGAGCCCGAGTTCAAATCCAGCCTCAGACACTTGACACTAGCTGTGTGACTCTGGACAAGTCACTTAACCCTCACTGCCCTACGAGAGAGAGAGAGAGAGAGAGAGAGAGAGAGAGAGAGAGAGAGAGAGAGAGAGAGAGAGAGAGAGAGAGCATTTCTATACACCTGGCAGAACACAATAAGAAGATTGTCTATGAAACTATGAATCCCAAATTCACATGGAACACTTTTTTAAAAAGGATATAATAAAATTTACAAGTTCCTTTCAAAACTGTCCTGCTTATTAGCACTTCCTTCTAAACTTCCTTCTGTTCTTCTCTGTATACATCAAAAAATATGATTCAGCGGTTCTCTTTTTTTGTCATAATTCTTGCCAAAACCCACTTGTCTTTCCCTTTTACCCATCTCCTTCATTCAAAACTGAGAAAAAAAAGAAAAAGAAAGAACTTTTGGCAATTAAGTGTACTCAAGCAAAAAACACCAGCGTGTCCCAAAATATGTCTCTTTTTACACCTTATGTCCATTATCTCTCTGTCAGAGGTTGGGTAAAATGCTTTATCATTCCTTTGGAAACATTGCATTGATTGCTTATTGCATTGATTTGAGTTCTTAAGTCTTTTGAAGTTGTTTTTCTTTACAGCATTGCTGTTATTGTACAAATTGTTCCCCTGGTTCTACTCCCTTCACTCTGTACCAATTCCTCCTACCCAGAATTCTCTGGAATTGCACCTTTCATCATTTCTTATGGCTCATTCCAATAGATCTATATGTCACAATTTGTTCACCCATTCCACAGTCCTCTAAGACTGTCTTCTACTTTTTAATTCCATTCTGTGGATGTTGCTTTAAGCCTTTTACTCTATAGATATCACAAAAGCTTTGTCATCATGGGGCCTGATAAGACATCTATACTTGTTTTTCCTAGGTTATAGTGAATGCTGAATTAATAGTTGGCTAATGGGGCAGCTAGGTAGCACAGTGGATAAAGCACTGGCCCTGGATTCAGGAGTACCTGAGTTCAAATCCAGCCTCAGCCACTTGACACTTGCTAGCTATAATCGTCATCACCATCCTCTCATCATCATCACCACAGTCACCATCATCACCATTATTACCACTCACCATCACAGCCACTGCCATCATAGCTAGTAAGGTATACAAAACATTTTACAAATATGGCCTCATTTCATCCTTAAAACAATGCTGGGGAGGTGCTTTTGTTCTGTTTTGAGGCCCAGATTCACCTGGCCAGGGTCACATAGCTAGTAGGTTTCTTTCTTTCTTTCTTTCTTTCTTTCTTTCTTTCTTTCTTTCTTTCTTTCTTTCTTTCTTTCTTTCTTTCTTTCTTTCTTTCTTTCTTTCTTTCTTTCTTTCTTTCTTCCTTCCTTCCTTCCTTCCTTCCTTCCTTCCTTCCTTCCTTCCTTTCTTTCTTTCTTTCTTTCTTTCTTTCTTTCTTTCTTTCTTTCTTTCTTTCTTTCTCTCTCTCTCTCTCTTCCTTCCTTCCTTCCTTCCTTCCTTCCTTTCTTTCTTTTGTGAGGCAATTGGGGTTAAGTGACTTGCCCAGGGTCACACAGCTAGTGTCAAGTGTCTGAGACCACATTTGAACTCAGGTCCTCCTGAATCCAGGGCTGGTGCTTTATCCACTGTGCCACCTAGCTGCCCCTTCACCATTATTTTTTTCAGTGATGTTCTATGGCTAGAAGCCATATCCAATCTTAGAAGCTGTCCAAAGGCAATGATGAGACACATGATGACTGGGCATGAGTAACCTTCAGGTTATCTCTGGTGATGAGGACATGACCTCAAGGAGGGAAACCTGGACTTTGATTCTGTCTCATACTCATTTGTGGGACCATGGGAAGGTCATGTCATCTCTTTGGGCCTCAGTTGTAAAATGGAGATAATCATAGTCACCTCATACGGTTGTTAGATGCCTTAAATGAGAGCCACCTATGCACAATTTCTGTCTTTAGTTTGCATATCTGCCAGGAGCAAAGTCCTGGTGCTTTGGCCATTGAAAACCTCCATCTCCATTCATTTATAAAACATTTCACAAACATTAAAGCCCATATTAGCTCTCTCTCTCTCTCTCTCTCTCTCTCTCTCTCTCTCTCTCTCTCTCTCTCTCTCTCTCTCTCTCTCCCTCTCTCTCCTCTCTCTCTGCCTCTGTCTCTCTCTCCCCCTTCCCTTCCTCCTACCTCTCTGTCTCTTTCAGCATCTCTCTTTCACTTTCTGACTCTGTCTGTGAGTCTCTCACAAAGAATTGAAAAATGTTCATTTATTTTGAGAGAGGAAAATCTAGTGCCTTTTAAAATAATTGCATAAGATTTGTATATAGAGGAGTTGCTATGAATATTACTTACAAAGGGCTATAGATCATAGATTTAGAGCTGGAAAGAAACTTAGAGGCCATGTAATCCAATCCCCTCATTTTTTATTTTTGTTTTTTTTTTTGGTGGGGCAATGAGGGTTAAGTGACTTACCCAGGGTCACACAGCTAGTGTCAAGTGTCTGAGGCTGGATTTGAACTCAGGTCCTCCTGAATCCATGGCCGGTGCTTTATCCACTGTGCCACCTAGCTGCCCCCCCCAACCCCCTCATTTTACCTGTAAAGAAATTAAAGTCCGGAGAGGTTAAGAGACTTACCCATAGTCCCACGGATAGGTGGCAGAATTGGGATATGGATCCAGGTCTGCTGATTTGAAATCCACTATCTTTTCTGCTGCACCATGCTGTGGTGAAGGGTGATCTTCTTCTGCTTTCTATGTTTATTAAAACCCTTTGTTCTTCAAGGATTTCCCCCTCCCCCTCCACATCTTAGTCAATTAACAAAGGGGATAATGCCCCCCATTCCACCTCCCCCACATACAGTGATCTGCCTCTCAGCCCACAGTCTTGAAAGTGCATTCCTTTTAATTCAATCCCCTTTAAAATGTTGTCAGAGTATACTGTAATTGCTTCTATTAAACGACACCGGACCACATTGCTACTTCCCCGTGCAGTGATATAGGCCCAGCATGGGGCTGATCAAATGCATTTCTGCATTAAAACTGTTAGCAGCAGAATGCCTCAACGTGAGTCTTCCCTTTTCATCGTTTTCCTGTGTTTGGGTTGAAACGGTCCTGTCAATCAAGTTGGAAATCTCAGCGAAGCACCGCAGCTTGGGTTAACCAAATGAGGCTGCCGGGATTTCGAGCTCATTGACCACTAATTCCTGGTTCTTGTTCCCAAACTCCCCTAAAATATCCTCAACATAATTGAAACTCACCTAGAGTATACCTTTGTAAAAAAAAAAAAAGCTAAGCTAACTCCCTAGAGAGTTTTCACCACCACAAAGCCTTCAGAAAGGGAGGCTTTCCCTCAGAAGCAGCCCAGACTTCAGTGCCCAGCAGCTGGAATAAAACAGACCTAGCAAAGCATGTTTTCACAAGGACCGGGGAGATGTGCTTGATACCAAAGCTGACTTCTTTGAGTGGCTTGGCGTCAGGTTAATGAAAGAGGGATCGATAATGAAATAGGGACATGTCACACTGATTTACATTATCGTGAAGGGGGCTCTGATTGCAGTGTCACCAATTAGCAAGAAGACGAGACTTCCAGACAGGAAAGGCCCATTTATGAAGGAAAACAAGTTGTCACCAAGCTTGAGTTCCTGTGACAATCGGCATGTGGGAGACACCCAAGGAACACCGCCACCCCCGCCCCCTCGTATCGCTAAGTCGAAGCTCTGTAGTCATTCTATTATCATCTCTCGGGAAATCTCAGTTCTTTTCAAGGCTTTCGAAAATGTATGACTTCAAGGCCAACAGATTCCCAGTCCATTAGAGAGGAGATCTTCCTTTGGTCTCATCAGATGGAAGTGCCCACACTGACTCGTCCTAAACCCAGCCTACTGAGGGTTGTCCAAACTACTGGGAAGGAGCTTTAATGACTTTTCTCAGCGCCGTGGGTCTGTCTAGATAAATGTCCTCAAATTCTGACTTCACAAAAAAAGCACGCTGGCTGGCTACCACCCGGGAAGGAGGATTTGGAGGGGGAAAAAAGAGTCCTGATGGTGGGGGAGGGGGAGGAGGTAGGAAGAGGAAAAAATCTTCACTCAGTGAATTCTCTGCATGATGGAATATTATGAAGGGGTCTATTACCCAGTGAAGCAGGAGCTGAAGAGGGCATGCTATTAACTACATTTTAGCTTTTCTTACCTTGGGAGTTCTCGTTTGCTGTGCACCACAGGGGTTTCCCAACAGAAAGCCAGTCAGGTAGAAGTTACTCCTGGGCAGCAGTACTATTGTTTGAAAAGTTTTAACTAGGCACTCTGAGCCTGGGCATTGTCAAACCTCCACCTGAGTAGACAGCCAAAGAGCCACCTGATATTAATAGGAACAAACCCTTGTTTCCCTTCAGTTGGCTTGAGAGTTCTTCACAAGAACATTAGCTGTCCCTTTGTTCTCTGTTCTTTTTTTAATTTAAAATTCTATTTTTTACCCAATTACATGTAAAAACAAATTTTAATATTTGGTTTAAAAATTTTTGAGTTCCAAATTCTCTCCCTCCCTCTCCTTCCACCCTTCAATGAGAAGACAAGCAATTTGATATAGGTTATATGTGTGCAGTCATACAATACATATTTCTATGTTAGTCATGTTGTGAAAGAAAACGCAGACAAGAAAACTCCCGAGAAAAATAAAGTAAAGAAAACGTATGCTTTAATCTGCATTCAGACTCTCTCAGTTCTTTTACTGGAGATGTAATTCCTTCAGAATTGTCTTGGATCATTGTATTGCTGAGAATAGTTAAGTCATTCACAGTTGACCATCATACAATATTATTGTTACTGTCTACAATGTTCTCCAGGTTCTATTCCTTTCACTTTGCATCAGTTCATGTAAGTCTTTTCAGGATTTTCTGAGAGCACCATGCTTACCATTTCTTATAGCACAATAGTATTCCATCACAATCATATAAAATCACTTGTTCAACCATTCCCCAATTAATGGGCATTCCCTCAATTGCCAATTCTTTGCCACCACTAAAAGAGCTGCTATAAGTATTTTTGTACATATAGGTCTTTTTCCTTTTTGTTTTTTTAATTTCTGGGATATAGACATAATAGTGGCATTGCTGGATCAAAGGATATGCATGGTTTTATAGCTTTTGGTCATAGTTCCAAATTGCTCTCCAGAATGATCGAATTAGTACATAACTTCATCAACAGTGAATTAGTATTTCAATTTTCCTACATTCCTTTCAGCATTTTTCTTTTTCCTTTTCTGTCATATTAGCCAATCTGATCGATGTGGGGTGAGACATAAGAGTTGTTTTAATTGGCATTCCTCTAATCAATAGTAGAGCATTTTAAAATGACTAAATATAGCTTTGATTACTTCATCTGAAAACTGCCTGTTCATATCCTTTGACCATTTGTCAATTGAGAAGTAGCTCTTATTTCTATAAATTTGACTCAGTTCTCCATCTATTTGAGAAATAGGGTCTTTATCAGGAAATTTGCCGTAATTTCTTTTCACAATTATGATGACTACGTATTTCTCTCCATCCTATTTCTCCCTTCTACTCTCTCTTTTCAACCTGTCCTCTCTCAAAAGTGTTTTGCTTCTGGCTTTTACTTCCCCCAATCCTCCCTTCCCTCTCTCAGCTTTGATCCCTCACTCCTTTTCCCCTTCCTCTCCTACTTTCCTTAGATTTCTATACCCAACTGAATATGTATGTTATTACTTGTTTGAGCCAATTCTGATAACAGTAAAGCTCATGTGCTGCCCCACCCCATGTTCTCTGTTCTAAAGGGAAGAAGAGTGGGTACATTGGAGGAAGTCATTTTGATGTCTTAGGAGGTTTCTCTGCACTTCTGATACCCCAGCTTCAGTCCAGGTTGCATCCTCTGCCATTTCTTTTTCAGAAGAATGCACATGCTTGTCCAATCACACAACAATAAATTGACATTTATTAAAAATATGGATATGGTCTGGATCTGTGATTTTATTGGTATAGGAAAATTCTAAGTGCATTCTCTGCCATTACTAATTAAGACTCAGAGACCCCAATTGTGAAAGACTTGTACTGGCTTTCTGTTTCTTTCAGGACTGATGCCATGCTGAGAGTATTTGATGATATGGTACCCTCATTTGGAAGTCTTTCCCAATACTCCACCCTTTTAGTCCTCTGTATCTACCTCTGGATTTCCTTTAGTATAAAATTACTTCACATCTCCCTTGCAAAATAGCATAGTCATTGAGTGGAAGGGGAGAGAGAAATCCCATCCATGTCTCCCTCTCAATTTTGAATAGGTGAAGGGTGATGCCCTTTCTAGAGGTGGGTTCTTGATTAACTTGGCTATTGCTTGGGCTGCCTTTAGAGCTAAAATGCTTAGCTTTTAAAAGGTGACTGGGGACTGGCTAATCTTCCACCAGCCAATGTTTGTTGCTCCTTCTAATTCAATCAAAACCCTTTTCACATTTCAAAAATGAATGCAGGGCAGGGGGCAGTTAGGTGGCACAGTGGATGGAGCACCGGCCCTGGAGTCAGGAGTACCTGAGTTCAAATCTGGCCTCAGACACTTAACACTTACTAGCTGTGTGACCCTGGGCAAGTCACTTAACCCCAATTGCCTCACTAAAAAAAAAAAAAAGTGAATGCAGGGGGGCGGGGGGCAGCTAGGTGTCACAGTAGATAGAGAGCACTGGCCCTGAAGTCAGGAGGACCTGAGTTCAAAGCCTGCCTCAGACACTTAACACTTACTAGCTGTGTGACCTTGGACAAGTCGCTTAACCTCAATTGCCTCACCAAAAACAAACAAAAAAATGAATGCAGGGCATAGAGATATCTTCATATTTACTTGAACACCTCATTATTTGCTTCTTACTTTCTGTAATTACCTTCTAAGCTGGGGAGGGGGGTGGTTGGTCACAGACCAAATTCTCTTATCCTTTGCTCTTATATGACTTCTCTAAGGTCACAAAGTATTAAGTGACAGGCAAAAATTCAAGCCTGCTGATGTCACTTTGAGTGTAGAAGTAATTATGGGTTACTACCAAAATCCCAGGATCATCCATTTAGAGCCCAGGAGAACCTACTATGCCTCTGATGCAATGAATGAGGACGAGTTACTTGTAGCAACTAGTAGTCAGTCATATAGTAAATGCTAGTAGAGTATTTATGCTTCACTTCACATAAAAATCAACATGTGATGTTATATAACATGTTTCCTATATAAGACCTATGTTTTTGATTTACCATTTGCAACTCCATTAAAATATAAGATCCTCGAAGACAGCCACTGGTTTTGTGCAGTTTGTTGTGTTCCAAGGGAAGGGACAGATATGCCCTTGATATGCCATCTGTCAGTTGACCTTAGGGTTGAAGATAGAGAAAATTTTATTTGGGCAAATAACTATATCCTGAGTTCAAATCTAGCATCAGACACTTAATAGCTCTGTGTCCTGGGCAAGCCCCTTAACCTCTGCCTACCTCAGTTTCTTCAACTGTAAAATGGGCATAATAACAACACTTACTTCCAAGGGTTGTTGAGAGCATCAAATGAGATAATATTTACAAAATGCTTACTTAGCATAATGCCTGGCACATAGTAGGTACTATATAAATGCTAGCTATTACTATTACTATGACAATAATTATTATATCCCGATTTATAGAGGAACATAAGACAAAATCATTGTAAGTTATTTCCCATTTACATTGAAATGGAGGTTTATTCTAACATTGAGACAGAAAATATTCTCCCCACCCTTCCAGCCTCTTTGCTACCACTGTTGAGAAACGAGTTGATTTCTGGTCCTCCATTAATCAATAAGCTAAAGAGTCTTAGAAGAAAGGGACTCTCAGAAGCACTTTATCCATAACATGTTGTAATAGCTGACATTTATAATTCACTTAAGATTTATAAAGTCCTTTGCTTACACAATTTTACTTAATCTGTACAATGATCCTTTGAGGCAGAGTATTGTAGGTATTTTTATCCCCATTTTAGGAATGAGAAACCCAAGGCTCAGAGAGGATGTGTGACTTGCCCAGAGTCAGACCATTAGTAAGTGTAAGATGTGGGATTCTAATCCACATTTCTCCTGCCTCTAAGTCCAGAATTCTTTCCATTAGCCCATACTACCTCTCTTCATGTTGACAAAGGGAAAGAGGGAATAGAAGGCTGATGGTAGCTACTTCCAATAGCCCCATTGCCACAATTTTCTGGTTCATCAACCAGAATTGAGTCAGGGAAACTCAACATCCCCCATGCCAACCGTCCTTGCTATCTGCAGGTATACTCTTTCAAAAAGAGAAGATTTGGGGGCAGCTAGGTGTTGCAGTGGATGAAGCACCTGTTCTGGATTCAGAAGGACCTGAGCTCAAATCCAGCCTCAGACAATTGATACTTAATAGCTGTGTGACCTTAGGCAAGTCACTTAACCCTCATTGCCCCACACCCCCAAAAAAAGGAGAAAAAAAGAAGATTCCAAGGACTCTTCCACATCAGAGGTCTCTTCCTCAATAGAGATTTCAGATAAATAAAAGAAATCATGAAAAGAATAACGTTAGAGATTTCCTCTCTCCTCTTTTCCACTCAACCTTAAATCTGCTGGGAACAAAGGACAGAAGGTTTGTATGACAAGGACAGTAGAGCACCTGCTGCTATGATTTTTGGAGTGGTTGACAGCTGCAATTATAGTAAGAAATCTATTACTATATTATTAATTATGCCCAATTATATAACTATTGATTTATATTTAATACAATCAATATTACAAATGTGTATTATTAGCTAAAATTATTGTTGCTAATGCTGAAAAATGAGATGTTGATAATTTATATAATACCTACTATGAGTCATGCACTGAGCTAAGCACTTTGCAAATATGATTTCATTTGGTTCTTACAATAATCCTGGGAGGTGAGTGCTGTCATTATCCTCATTTTACAATTGAGGAAACTGAGGCAAACAGAGGTAAATTTACTTGTCCAGGATCACACAACTAGGAAGTATCACTGAGGCTGGATTTGAACTCAGGTCTTCCTGACTTCGGGTTTAGTGCTCTATCCACTCCATTCCATGATGGAGGCTTAAAATTCAGCTCAGAGAAGGGCTTCACTTCTCTTGTGGAAAGAAAATAAGAGTCTGCAGTTAAGTCCAATTAAAATCCACAAACTTATTATTAAGGATCTATTATATGCAAAGTGGGATTCAGCTTGGCCTGGTGATTTAAAAGACAACCTTTGAGCCAAGAAGACCCCTGTTGAAGTCTCACCTTTGATACATCCTGTTTAGGTGGCCCTGGACAAGTCATTTAACATCTTAGTACTCCAAGCAATTCTCTTTTTTCCCCAAGAGAAGGAAATTTGAGGGAATTTTTATTCTTCTATTTATTTGTTTTTAATTAATATTTTATTTTCCCCAATTACATGTTAAAACTATTTTTTATGTTAAAACTATTTTTTTAAATTTTAAAGAAGTTTTAAGTTTCAAATTCTATCCTTTCCTCCCAAATTCTTTAAGATTATAAATTGCAGGGCAAGTATGGATCTATATTGGTAGGTTCCTCACTAAGATACCCTTCCACCAAGGAAATCATAGATTTGATTGAAAATATAAATCTTTTTTGGTTGGCACTTTGTGAACACTTGTTCAAAAATCACCTCTATCTCAGCAGCAACCTCATTGGCCCACAGCTATTAAAAATTATAAGGAGGGGCAGCTAGTTGGCACAGTGGATAGAGCACTGGCCCTGGATTCAGGGGGACCTGAGTTCAGGTCCGGCCTCAGACACTTGACACTTACTAGCTGTGTGACCCTGGGCAGGTCACTTGACCCCAATTGCCTCACCAAAAAGAAAAAAATATATAAGGAGAAAAGAACTGGGAGAGGAAGAAGTAGCACACTGGGCTTCTTTCAGACAATGCTATTCTCCTTTCTCAGACACCAGAGTCATGAGGCATAATGCCAAAGAGGCCAGCAGGCTGGCCGATATTTCCAGAGGATTCCGAGTCTGTACGACAGGCCATTGGCACCATATGCCACACAAGTGTTAATCTAGAGGATGATGCTGAGCACCTGGGGATGCCAATGCTGAAATGCCACTTCGATGGGGAACGTGAACTCCAGTGGCAAAAGTCCACCAATACAAACACCGAGGGCAGCCAAGGGGATGAAAGAGTGAAGGACAAATGGATAGGAAGTCACTATTTCTGAGATTTGAAAGATCATGTGAGTTGAACAGGCTTCATTATATTTCCTGAGAGAGCTGAAGTTTCAGCAAAATATGTTCAAACTTTATTAACATGTCAGACAAGAAAGACAACATGGTGTGATGGAAATGATGCTGGCACTGGAGTTAGAAGACCTCTGTCCTCTGCCTCTGTTACTTATTACTTTATGTAAGTCAAAACCTTTTGGGGACTCCATTTCTTTATCTACAAAGTGAAAGGATTGAACTTGACCTTTTAGGTCCCTTGTAAGCTCTAAATCTGTGACTCTGTGGGTTAAGATATGTTCCCCCCCGGTGTTCTGTTTTCCTTTTTGGTTCAGATCTAATTTTTCATTAGTATATGGAGCTCCTAGTGTGGAAACTCCCTCTACCAATGAGGATTGGTAACTCATCCATAATTCATAGTTTCAGAGAGTTGCTTGAGGGGCACTGAGAGGTCACATTGCCCAAAGTCACATAGATAGTATGCCTCAGGGGTAAAACTTGAATTCAATTCTTTCTGACATCCAGGCCAGCCCTCTATCTTTTGCTATCTCTCCACCACTTAAATTTCATGGGCTAGTGATTTTCCAACCAGTCATTTCATTGAGCGAGGGTGATTCTCTGGCCTATAAGAACTCCCTGATTCACCTTTCGTCATAACTGTTGTGCCAGTGACTGATCTGATACTGAATTTTTAAATTTAACTCTGCACTAAATATCCTCCATGGCAGAAGCAAATGCCTTTGGTAAGTTTCTATCTCCCTGTTATACGTCTTGCCCAATTCATTAACAAAATCATCCTTGTTCTTATCTCTTTCAAGGAATCTTGTATGATGTTAGTATATGCAAGAGTGGCACCTTGTTGGAGAAAAACCTTTAAGACCACATTTTTATTTTCTGAATAAAATCCTTTTTAAAAATAGTTGATGACGGGGCAGCTAGGTGGTGCAGTGGATAGAGCACTAGCCCTGGATTCAGGAGGACCTGAGTTCAAATCCAACCTCAGACACTTGACATTTACTAGCTATGTGACCCTGGGCAAGTCACTTAACCCCCAATGCTCCGCAAAAACCAAAAAACCAAAACCAAAACCAAAAAATAGTCGATGAGCAATAAGTCTAGAGGAACTTGTATTTACTGTTTTCTTTTGGTTCATTGTGAGACTGTGGAAATGTGGTCTGCTATAGAGTACCCTTTGCCAAAGCCCATCTATTCTCTTCTCATACCTTCATAAAAGATATTATTTAACAAAATCTGCTGGGAAAACTGGAAAACAGTATGGCAGAAACTAGGTATAGACCAACATCTCACACTTTATACAAAAATAAGGTCAAAATGGGTACATGATTTACACATAAAGGATGATACCATACGAAAATTAAGGGAGTATGGATTTGTTTATCTGTCAAATTTATGGACAGGGGAAGAATTTAAGACCAAAGAAGATATAGAGAATAAAATTAAATGTAAAATAGATAATTTTGATTATATAAAATTAAAATGCTTTTGCAAAAACAAAAGTAACGTAACCAAGATTACAAGGGAAGTAGAAAACTGGGAAAGAATTTTTGAAACAAATATCTCTCATAAAGGCCTTATTTCTCAAATATGTAAAGAACTGCATCAAATTTGTAAAAATACAAGTCATTCCCCAATTGATAAATGGTCAAAGGATTTGAACAGGCAGTTTTCAGACAAAGAAATCAAAGCTATCAATAATTATATGAAAAATACTCTAGATCATTTTTTTTTTTTTAGTGAGGCAATTGGGGTCAAGTGACTTGCCCAGGGTCACACAGCTAGTAAGTGTTAAGTGTCTGAGGCCGGATTTGAACCCAGGTACTCCTGAATCCAGGGCCGGTGCTCTATCCATTGCGCCACCTAGCTGCCCCACTCTAGATCATTATTGATCAGAGAAATGCAAATTAAAACAACTCTGAGGCTTTTCCTCTTCTCCTCAGCCTCGCAGCATGTTATTTCCTTCCCAGGGAAGCTCAGGAAAGAGCATTTGAGTGAATTGCCAAAATGATGAACACAAAAGGAAAAAGGAGAGGGATTGTGATACATGTTTTCTAGGCCCTTTAGAAAACATGGTGTTGTTCCTTTGACTATATATATATGCGAATATACAAGAAAGGTGATATTGTAGATGATCAAGGGTATGGGCACAGTTCATCAAGGAATGCCCCACAAATGGTTACCATGGCAAGACTGGATGGGTCTATAATGCTACTCAACATGCTGTAGGCATTGTTGTAGACAAGCAGGTTAAAGGCAAGATTCTAGCCAAGAGAATGAATGTGCGTATTGAGCATATTAAGCATTCTAAGAGTAGAGATAGCTTCCTGAAGAGGGTAAAAGAAAATGACCAGAAGAAGAAGGAAGCCAAAGAAAAAAGCACCTGGGTTCAACTGAAACGTCAGCCTGCTCCACCCAGAGAAGCATACTTTGTGAGGACCAATGGAAAAGAATCTGAGCTGTTGGAACCAATCCCCTATGAGTTCATGGCACAAATGACTAAAAAACATAATAAAAAGATTCTTGGATTATGAAAAAAAAACAAAAAAAACCCAACTCTGCGGTATTACCTCACACCTTTCAGAGTGGCAAATATAACAAAAACGGAAAATATTGGTTGTTGGAGGGGATGTGGGAAAGCTGGGAGGTTAATCCACTGTTGGTGGAGTTGTGGAAAGATCCAACCATTCTGGAGAGCAATTTGGAACTATGCCCAAAGGGCTATAGAATTGTGCATACCTTTTGATCCAGCAATAATACCACTACTAGGATTATATCCCAAAGACATCTCAATAAAGAAAAAGACCTATTTGTACAAAAATATTTATAGCAGCTCTTTTTGTGGTGGCTAAGAATTGGAAATCAAAGCAATGCCCATCAATTGGGAAATGGCTAAACAAATTGTGGTTTATGATGGTGATGGAATATTATTGTACAATAAGAAATGACAAGCAGGATGACTTTGGAAAAGCTTGGAAAGACATGTATGAAATAATGTATTGGGAAGTAAGGAGAATTAAAAGAACACTGTACACAGAGACAGCAATATTGTTTGATGAAGAACTGTGAATGTCTAGACTATTCTCAGAAATTTAATGATCCAAGGCAATCCCAAAGGACTATTGATGAAACATTCTGTCCACCCCCAAAGAAAGAACTGATATAGATGGACAGACTGAACCATGCTATTTTCACATTCTTACATTAAAAAATATTTTTTATGATTTAATTTGCTTGTAAAAAGTGACAAATATAGTTTTGCATGATCTTACATGCATAACCCATATCAGGGGTCACTCCTCAGGGAGGTGGGGAGGAGAAGGGGGAAGAAAGGATAGAGATTGGAACCAAAAACTTTAAATAGAATAAATAAAAAAATTTTTAGAAAAGAAGCTAATAGAGTAAAAATGTAAAGTTAAAATAAAAATAAATAAATAAAAATTTAAAAAAAGACAGTCTCAATAAGTGTGTATTCTCACAAAGGTTTTATAGAGATAGGGAAGTAGGCATATGAGTCAATAGTGATTGGATTTTCTCAATTTTTTTTTTGTAGTAGATGGGTGTGTAACTTCTTTCATTTTATTAATAACTTTTATTTTAAAATTATTGTCATTCCCTGGTGTAACCCCAACAACTACTATTGAATCCCCCACTCTAACAAAGAAAAACCACTTAGTGAAACTAACCAATAACTGTGTTGAACTGTTGTGTTCAACAATATGTGCTACATTTCCCTTGTAGAGTTCCTCTATCTTGATTGAGCAGAAGAAAGATATCATGTTTTATCATCTGTTTTCTGGGGCAGAAATAAGTTTCTATGATTAATCACTGGCCATCTGCCCTCTAGTGTTGTTTTCATTTACATTGTCATCATTCTTCAGCATACCTATGTCTTTCTGTTCAGTCTGACCATTCCCACAGAATCTTCCCATGTTTCTCTTAATTCTTAATATTTGTTATTTCTTACCTAACAAAAGTATTCCATTACATTCATTGACTGCAATCTGTTTAGCAATTATTTAATCAATGGGCACTAATTTTATTTCCAGTTTGTGTCACCACAAAAGTATTGCTATGAGTATTTTGGTATATGGGGGAGGAGAGTTCTTTTTGTTCTTAACCTCTTTGGGTATAAACCCAGTAGTGGGATTGCTATAGCAAAAGACATGAGGAATCTACTCAGGTTTTGTGATTTTCACCAAGCATTTGATGACTTCCCTTCCTCTCAAACATGTTGAAAATCCCTTCAAAATTGTGTCATCTCCTACTCAGAACTTTTCTGTATATCTTCTCTGGTCCAGTTGTTCTTTCCAACTTTGTTCAATCAATCAATCAATCAATCAATCAATATTTATTAAACACTTACTATGTGCTAGGCACTGTGCTAAGTGCTGGTGATACAAAAGGAGGCAAAAAGACAATCCTTGCCCTCAAGGAGTTTACAGGGAGCTTGTTAACTTGAATGCAATTTCTTCTTCTTCACGCTGCACCTTGGGGACTATGAGTTGGAATGTGAATGTCCACCATCATCAGTGATTTTCATTGTTCATTTTTTGGGTTGTTTTCCTTCTAGTTTAATTCTTAGATATCCTTGGGATAATCTGATTTGGTTCAATCTCTTGTTTTGCTTTATTATAAATGTATCTTTTTACAACTACCTCACATTTTATATCATGCTGCTCAAAATCTTCCTCCTTTCTTCTATAAAATGTTATGGCTGTCATATATATCTGTTTTGGAAAGAATATCACACTAGGTGAAATGGTTTATAGGTTTTTTGGTACCCTTATTGTGGTAATTGATTTATATTGGTTAAACATCCTCAGAAAAAGGTGAGAGTCTAGACCAGTATCTATTCTTTTATTTATTTCCCATTTTTTACATCTATAACTTGTTTAAGTGGGTCACATCATCTCAGTTTTCTTTCTTCTAAATCAGTATTAGTTTTAAACTTTGCTTTAAATTAATCTACTCTTTGCTTCTAAATTTGTATTATTTTTAATTTTTGCTCTAACAAGTCAATGGGTCTGACTATACACAGCCGGTCTCATTTGGCAATGACTCCTACAGTGGGAACCAGTTATTTTTTGTCCGCACTTTCATTTTTGGATGTTATTTGGTGCTTGTCATGTCCTGTGACTCTTAAGATTTTCTTCTTGAGGAAACCATTCATTATATATAGGCATGAGAGAGTTATTATAGAGATAGAGAGCTTGGCCTCTGAGCCAATAAGACTTGAATTCATTCCCCAATTTTTATGCCTTCTGCCTATGTGAGTCTAGGCAAGTCACTTCATCTCTTAGTGTTCTTTGCAAGTTTCTAAGACTATAAGTTTCAAAGAAGGTGACCAGTTAAACTAGTAAAGGGAGTTTCCTCATCTATGATGCCCCTATATCAATGCAATCATAAGTCTAGTCCCTATGCATAGGACTTCTTTGTTTATAAATTTTCAGCTAATTTGTAAACCCTAAACCATGTTTTCTGACTCATTTTCACTGTTCTTCCTTATGCTCACCTTTTCATCGAAATCACTTAGTATTAAAATATATGTTGATTTAACAAGAAGGAGCTTACAAGTTCTTCACCTCTTCCAATGGATGTTGGCACATAATATGCAATTATCTTTATGGAAGTCTTTTTCCAAATGCTCTGAAATCATGAACACCCTCATGAGATAATTCCATGTCCTATGGAATGATGTTTATGGGTCTTTGGATAGACAGTAAAACCAACCCTAACAACTTCTTTATTTGCTTCTTCAAGGAAGAACTGTGAGCTATCCTTTCTTTTGTCTTCTGGTTTCCTTTGTAGCAAGAATGTCAAGACTGAGATGCCTCAGTTTCTTCAATAGCATATCCACTCATTGGCCACTGGACAAGGATTCACACTGAGCACATTAACAACTATTAGTGTTTATAGATAACATAAAGACTGTATGATCATTAGTACCCTCTGATCCCAAGATCACTGTAGAAGTAGAAGGGTAGGTGGTCACACCTAACCAAGGGCCATTTTGTATTTTCCTTTGTTCTATGGATTGCTACGGCTCAAAGGCTTCATCACCAAGTGGCCCAACTGTAGGTAATGAGCCTCCCTGTATTGAGCTAGGCTGGTCCTTGGAAATCAAGCACAATCTGTTGCTGGCACCATACTCAAAACTTTCTCAGCTTCATATAACCTGCTAGTGCTTTTGCTTCAAGAATTCAGGGACACGGGGGCAGCTAGGTGGCACAGTGGATAAAGCACTGGCCCTGGGTTCAGGAGGACCTGAGTTCAAATCCAGCCTGAGACACTTGACACTTACTAGCTGTGTGACCCTGAGAAAGTCACTTAACTCTCATTGCCCTGCAAAAAAAAATTTTAGGGACACTCTTGAGGACTGATGATTAAATGTGCTTCCTAAGTCTTGACAGAGAAGTTGTGAACTAGGGATACAGAATATGACGTGTATTTTCAGCCAATATGTGATTTTTTTTTTTTGCTGGACTATGCAACCTTGTTACTAGGGCAATCTCTTTTAGAAAGATTTAGAAATAACTTAAAAGTGTTCATTTGAATTAATATGAAAGAGAAACTCTACGATCTTTCTGTAATTTTCTTCCATAGTAAATACTTTTAGAAGCAAGGTATCACCACCTCAGGGAGGGGATGAAGAGGCAGGAAAGGAGGGATAGAATTTGGAACTCAAAATTTTAAATAAAAATGTATATTATTTTTAAAAAGCAAGGTATATGAAGATGACAGGTAGTACAGGGGATAACATGTTAGATTTAGAGCCAGGAAGAACTGAGTTCAAATCCTTCTTGGGGGAATTGCTTAACTCCTTTGGTTTCCTCATATGTCAAATGGAAATGATAATAGCACCTATCACACAGGGTTGTTGTAAAGATCAAATGAGATAATATGTAAAGTGCTTTGCAAAGCTTCGAGAGCTATATAATGCTATTATTATTATTATTATTATTTTGTGGGCAGCTAGGTGGTACAGTGCACAGAATGTCAGGCCTGGAGGTAGGAAGACCTAAGTTCAAATCTGACTTTATACACTTAGTAGCTGTGTGACCCTGGGCAAGTCACTTGACCTTGTTTGCTCAGTTTTCTCATCTGTAAAATGAGCTGGAGAAGGAAATGGCAAACCTCTTCAGTATCTTTGCCAAGAAATCACTCCCTAATTGGGTTATGAAGAGTTAGATATGACCAAACAACAAATTATTATTATGATGTAATGAAATTTTTATTTTATATATAATCCTCTTTTCTTTTCTTTTTAAAAGAAATGTTCATATTTGTTCTTGTTTGTCAAGTTCAGAATAACAAAGAATTAAAAATAGAACTCAGTGTCACCTTAACACTACAGTGAGGTATCAGATTAGGACATTGTAGTATTGAAAAGTCCCATATTAGCATTTGAAAGTGGTTAAAAATTCCATTTATCTTTCAAAATTAGAAAAGGAAAGGTTTTCAAAATTTCCACAAATTTTAATCTTTTTTTTGTGTGTGAGGCAATTGGGGTTAAGTGACTTGCCCAGGGTCACACAGCTAATAAGTGTTAAGTGTCTGAGGCCAGATTTGAACTCAGGTACTCCTGACTCCAGGGCTGGTGCTCTATCTACTGCGCCACCTAGCTGCCCCTTTCCTCAAATTTTAAACAAATAATGAAAGGGAGTGCATAGTCAATCAACCAGCCGAGCATGAAAGCACAGAACCACAGAGTCTGAGAGTTAGAAGTGACTCATGTGTCCATCTAGCCCAACAAATACATGAAAAAATCCCCAGTGGAACATCCTTGACAAGTGGTTATCTAGCTTCTGTTGGAGACATCCAAGGACAGGACATCCAGGGAGCGCATCACATCTTATGGCAGACGCTTTGGTCACTTTTAGCTGTAGGAAGCTTTTCCTGACATTAAACCTACATTGGTCTCTTGTGACTTTTGCCAACTGTTCCTGGATCTCTCCTCTGGGGCCAAACAGAACAAACTTAATCAATCAAGGGCAATCTCTTTCTTTTAGGAAGATCCAGAAATCACTTAAAAGTGTTTCTTGGGACTGTGTATTAACAGTGTCCCTTCAAATACTTGAAGATAACTGGGGAGACAACGACAAAAACAAAGCAAGTCCTGTCCTCATAGAGATTTTATTCTAATAGTGAGATACAACGTGTATACAAGAAGATATAAAAAGTATACAAAATGATAAAAAATAGTTTCAAGAGACCAATATTGACTGGGGTTAATTAGGAAAGGCCTCAGGATGGAAGTATCATCTGGACTGTATTTTGAAAGAAGCTAAGGATTCCACAAGGCAGAGGTGATGAGGCAGTAATACATTACAGACATGGTGACATAGTGCATCATAGAGGGATCAAACTTGTGACTCACCACGTGTGAACAGCAAAACTCCGGACTGCAGTCAAACCAGATGAAAATATAATCAGGAAATGTTTAACAAAATAAATAAAAATACCACAAGGATAATGTTCATTTGTGGTTTTCTAATTCAATATGCACCCACAGGGATCCATTTCTATCTGAATTTGAGACCACTGGACTATAGTGGAACAAGGCAAAAACTTGGAGTTCCAATGACTGAGTTCAAATTTTGGTTCTGCCACTTACCATGGGGTGAATCACTTAACCTTTCTGGGCATTTCTACAACAATAAAATGAGGATGTTGGACAAGATGCCCTCTGAACTCCCTTCTATCTCTAAATTCCTGTGATTTCATGAGCTATGCAGACATCCAAATGCAATATTGTTTGTGGTATGTATGGGAATGTCTTTTGGGTTGGTTTTCGCTCAGTGAAAACTGTACTAGGTTGGTTGGGGCATAATTAAGAAGGTCTAAGACAGCTTTTGTCTGCAAGGACCCTGCCTTTGAATAGGGGACATGACAGCACATATGAAACAATGAATGGATGAGACAGCATTGTGTGTGTAAATACATGCATAATATATGTTGTGTACAGTAATATATATTATGTATACACAAGCTTCCCTTGATTGTTAAATATAGAAAACAAAGAAATATGGCAAAACATATGAAGTGACATAGAATAAAGAAAACTGAAGGAAGAATGATATACACATTAAGTACAACAATGTAAATAATAATGACAGCAATAAAGTCTAAGATATGGAAAGGAAAAATAATCCCAGAAGATGGTTTGGGAAAAAACAAGGTGATTTTATTACTAGCTAGCATATGCACTTAATTTATTTAGTGTTTCATTTTCCCCAATTACATGTAAAAACGATTTTTAACATCCATTTTAAAAACTTTGTGTTCCAAATTCTCTTCTTTCCTCCCTCCTCACCCCTCCTTTAAGAAGGCAAGCAATTCAATATGTTATACATGTGTATAGCATATGCATTTAAAAATAAACTCTAGACAAAAGATGTTTATGGCTTCTTGTCCAATCATCTACAATTTTTTTGGTCCTTTTTTGCATATAGGAGTATCTGTGTACACTTGTGATCATTTGACAGTCACTGCAGAGAGATTCTGAGTTGGGCTCAGAACTGAATGGGGAGGGGCAGCTAGGTGGTGCAGTGGATCTGGATTCGGGAGGACCTGAGTTCAAATCCGGCCTCAGACATGATACATACTAGCTGTATGACCTTGGGCAAGTCACTTAACCCTTGTTGCCCCACCAAAAAAAAAAGAAACAAACAAAAAATACTTCAAGAACTGAATGGGGAGGGGCGGGGGGATGACACTGGTTTGGATTTGAGATGTTATTCAGTCCATCACTTCCATCTGCTTCTGAAACAAATACCCCCCCCCTTTTTTGGTAAGGCAATTCGGGTTAAGTGACTTGCCCAGGGTCACACAGCTAGTAAGTGTCAAGTGTCTGAGGCCAGATTTGAACTCAGGTCTTCCTGAATCCAGGCCCGGTGCTTTATCCACTGAGCCACCTAGCTGCCCCCGGGGTTTGTAATTTAATTGGTATAGGGATTTCCTATGTAAACAAACTCCCTCTACCAATGCAAGTTGGCACTTCTCTGTGACTTAGAGTCTTAAAGGGGTGACTGGAATGCACTGAGAACCACTGGTCCAGGTTTACACAGCTAGTATAAGCCAGAGGTGGGGCTTGGATTCAGGTCTTCTGGCTTCTGGACAAGCACTCTATCCACTACACCAAAACAGAAGAGTAGTTCTTTGGCTTCAGAATTAGGTTGTTTGAAAGAGAAAGATTTTTAGTTGTTGGGCTTCTTCTTATTCCTCATTTCAAGAACAGAACTGATGTCACATTTTCTTTCAATAAAGCTATAAATTATTATTTTCTGGGACTACTAGCTATTCCTTGATCTTGTCCTTTCTTTTCTTACATTTATGTAGGTTGTTTCCCATGCCTGTGTAACACCTGTGTGCACTGTATGTGATACCAAAGGCTCTGTAGTATTAATATTTTTTTAGTGTAATCACCTCAAATTAGTTAGTGTACTGCCTTTTATTCCTATGACCTTTTTACATACCTACAGAGAGGCAGCATGTCACTAAGTTAATTATCCAGCAAGGGAATGCACTAAATTGCTCACTAGGTGGCACTTTCTTCAAGCATCCAGTTCATTAGTCCTCAGTTTTTCTCTGGACTATGTGGGACACAGTCTTCCTAAAACTGTCACACTGGCTATCAGAAGATATTCTGCCTGAAAATGTCTGGGCTACTCCTTGGCAAAAAGCAGCTCAACTTTGTATTGGTCATGTTTAGAGGTATCTAGGGTCAAATGTATTATTATTATTATTATTTTTAGTGAGGTAATTGGGGTTAAGTGACTTGCCCAGGGTCACACAGCTAATAAGTGTTAAGTGTCTGAGGTCGGATTTGAACTCAGGTACTCCTGAATCCAGAGCCGGTGCTCTATCCACTGCGCCACCTAGCTGCCCCCAAATGTATTATTACTAAAACATCAAAAACATTAAATCTATATCTTTAAAATTCCCACATCTTATCTGGGTTTTCCTTCCTCTGGTCATAACTTCCCTTATTTGCAGGACTCAGATACTCAATATACAACAGTCATATTATTTATTAAACAAAGGGGAAATAAAAGGGAAAAAGGTAAACCTTCCTACATGGAGCCATATGTCTCCAGCCATTCCCCCAAACATCCTCCTGGTTGCTCTCCAGTTCTTTAGCTGTGTCTAGGGAAATTTCCAAACCACACACACACTTACAGATTATGGAAATGGAATGGGGTGCAGGGAAGGAGAAAGATACAACAGGATAAAAGCTTCAGATTATAGCCTGCTGCTACTTCCCCTACTTAAAGTTTGTAGGGGGTAACCCTGAGGAGTTGGGGTGTTTCTTCCTGACTGCCATTAGCTTGAGCCCGCACTGGGTATGTTATAAACATTATTAGGGGCAAGTTACTAGCATCTCAATTTAGCCCCTTAATCACCTTGCATAGATTTTTTTTTTTTACAAAGACACATTCACTTTGAAGGTATAACAAAGGTCCTACCAAGTTCATCTCTCAATGACTTCTGGGTGAGTCCTTCTGGGCTATCATCTTGAAGGTTTCTGGTAAGATTGCTCCTTGTTCCTTAGGTCACTGATGCATTTCTGATCACAAACGCTGGCTCAGATTGTGTCTTTTGGATTTCTTTTAAACTCCTTAGAGTGGAGACTCTAATCTTCTTTGGGACCCTATGACTTAAGACGGCAGAAGATTTTAAGAAGATTTTTGTTTTGTTTTGTTTTTTTGAGGGGCAATTGGGGTTAAGTGACTTGCCCAGGGTCACACAGCTAGTAAGTGTCAAGTGTCTGAGGCCAGATTGAACTCAGGTACTCCTGAATCCAGGGCTGGTGCTCTATCCACTGCGCCATCTAGCTGCCCCAAGAAGATTTTGATTTAAGATCAAAATGTTGTGAACAAAAGTCACCAAACTCTTCCAGGCCTGCAGTGGCCTGGAAAGAATTCAGGGGTGGCTGATGCTGATAGGCCTTTTTGAATGTGTGTGAATCCAACGAAAGAACCTCCCCACTACCATGTTTAGCCCACCTGAATCAGTTAAAGGATGTCTGTGAATGCTCCAGTCTATGAAGTATTTCCTCTCATAAATCATCATGCTTCTTCCAGATGTGAACTTGCTATCATTTTCTGCACATCACGTCAGCTGAACAAGCTGATTGGGTTTGCCCATGCATTCAGATCCCCCTTACTTAGGGAAATCAGGGAAAGAACGGTGAGCAAAGTCATCTTCCCTGACCAGCTCACCAGCTGGACGGAAGCCACAATAGCTGCCACTCTTGGGACTCAGGAGCCATCTGGATGGCCTCCCCAGAACATGCCTCTGGCATTGTTGGTTTCTTTTGTCTCTGGCCACAGCGGTCTGGACAGCAGTGGCCCTGGATGCCTTGTTAATTTATGGAAGTCCAGCAGCAAGTCTGATAGTTGTCAGTCACCATGATCTGCCACAACATTGTCCAAAAGGCTAAAATTCCAGTGCAGCAGAAGGGAAGTAGCAGCAGCTAATCCTGGAGATGAAAAGACACAAATATTCATCCATGTAACAACAGTACTTGCTGCTGGGTACAGGGAGGCTTAGGGTACTCTCCTTGTCCCATTAAAGCAGTTGTCTGGAATGAGACCTGCACACAGAGACATGCTTCAGTCCTAGGAGGCCAGGGTTCTAAGGAGGTAGCTAGATTGCATAGTAGATAGGATATGCCACACCTGGAGTCTAGAATATCTGACTTCAAATGTGACCTCAGGCACTTCAATCAAGGTTCTTCCCAACAAAGGGGAGTAGAAAGGCACTCAATGTGCAGTATAGAATAGGCATAGGACAGGCATCTTTTCCTCTACACAAACAATGCCACTTCCCCCCTCCACCACCAAGTCAAAAGCATGCAGTGACAAAAACTTAAACACATTACAGTAGTCTTTAACTCCTATTATATTTTCCTGGGAGGTTGATAATAAAAACATTAAAACAAGAAACATTTATAGGACTTTGAAGAGGCATTTCATGCTTACCTTGGAGCTGTACCATCAGAGCAACTCCTTCTTGGTCCTTGTGTTCTGGTAAGCCAGAGAAAGAGACACACAGAGAGACAGAGAGACAGAGAGTCAGAGATGGACACAGAGAAAGAGAGAGAGAGAGACAGAAAGAGAGAGAGACACAGAGAGAGAGAGAGACAGAGAGAGAGAGAGATGCCACATACAACAGAGATAGAAGGGGGGAAAAGAATACACCAGAGGGCAGTCTCTTAATTGGCTCCATGGCCAATTTTCTCTAATATAGTTCTGACTCAGCTCCTCCCCTACTCCAGGGATGAGGGTGGGGTGGGGAAGTGGTATATAGAAGCTCAGAAATCTCTGGCTGCACATGTTTTTATCTATCAAGGGTCACACTGGGAAGGGTCAGAACAAATGTGTCACTGGGAGGAGTCCAGCTCCTTACGCACTCCAAAAGATGTCTTCTAGCAAGAGCCACTGATGGAGGGGTGGGGAGGAAGGAAAGAAGAAGCTAACAATTACACAGATTACATACTGAATAAATACAAGGTAGTTAGGTGGGTGGGTGGTGGTGGTGAGGAAAGGCTTTGTGTAAACAATAGTGCTTGAGCTGAGTTTTGAGGGAAGCAAGAGGTTCTATGAGGTTAAGAGGGAAATCCATTTGAGGCATGGGAAATGGCCAGTTTAAAGCCACAGAGATGGGAAATGGAGTATTGTACAGGAAGAACAGTAAGAAGACCAGCTTGGATAGACTTTAGAGTGTCGGGAGGAGAGCAATCTATGATGAGCATGGACATATATATTGGAAAGAGGTTGTAGGGGCAGCTAGGTGGCACAGTGGATAAAGCACTGGCCCTGGATTCAGGAGGACCTGAGTTCAAATCTGACCTCAGACATTTGACACTTACTAGCTGTGTGATCCTGGACAAGTCACTTGACTCTCATTGATCAGCAAAAAGGAAAAGAAAGAAAGAAAAGTTGAAAAGGACTTTAAAAGATAAACAAAGAAGTTTTTGTTTGATTCTAAAAAGAAGGGGGGGCAGTTAGGTGGTGCAGTGGATAAAGCACCAGCCCTGGACTCAGGGGGACCTGAGTTGAAAACTGGCCTAAGACACTTGACACTTACTAGCTGTGTGACCCTGGGCAAGTCACTTAACCCTCATTTCCCTGCAAAAAAAAAAAAAAAGAATAGGGAGCTACTGCAGTAGAGGAATAGCAGTCAGACTTGTGCTTAAGCAAATCACTTTGATGTTGAGTGGAGGTTGGATCCAAGTGGGGAGAGACTAATAAGGAAGCCACTGAAATAGCCCAAGTTAGAAGTGATGAGAGCTTGAGCTAAGATGGTGGCTATATGAGTAGAGAGGGGTCAGATGCAAGAGATATTGTGGAAAACGGGCAAGATTTGGCATCTTGGTAATGTGGGGAGGATAATGAGTCCAGGAAACTTGGAAGCCAAGGAGGAAGGATGAGTGCCTTTGACTTTAGGGGAAAAGACAATGAATTCTGTTTTTGATATTTTGAGTTTGATGTCCAGTTAAAAAAATTCCCCCAAATCCCACAAAGGGACCCCACTTGAGGAGTCCTGGAATTGAATGGATTTGAATGATAAAGCACTCATTGGCTTGGTCTGACTTACAGGTTGTCTGAAAATATTTTGTAGATTTTTCCTCCATTCCACCTTTTATGGCGATGCTCTGGGTGACTTGGGAGCTGGACGTTTATTTCTGTTCCTAAGACTTGGAGACTCCACTCCGGCTAGTAACACAAAAGGAAAAACAATCTTCCTTATGAATATTATGTCCTAAGAATTTGTCTTCTCTTTATTGTCCAAAAGACCTCAACTCGATCCATCTTGTGTCATGACAATTTTCTATGATTTGCCACATTTATATTCTCTTCTTAAAGAAGAACCATGGAATAGGATGATCAGGTTCTAAATGATGCCAGTCCTAGTTCTTCTTTTTTATTTTTTTCAACCCCAGTTCTTCTTGAGCACATGGGTAGGATCAGCCAATCAAAACACCAATAAACTCAAATGGTAACTTACATTTTTATGAATGAATAGGGTAAGCTCCTTGATGGCAGGGACTGTTGACTTTTTTTTCTTTGCATCTTAGATTGCTATTTTGTTAGAAGGTGTTTAACAAACCCTTAGTAATTCTGGGATTATGAAGCAAGACACTTAACTGATGCCTGCCTCAGTCTCCTCCTCTCTAAAATGGTGATATTTATAGGATGTACCTTCCAGGATTGTTATGAAGATAAAACGAGATTATATACATAAAACCATTTACAAATAATAAAACACTATGTGAAAGTTTGTTGTGCCGAATTCAACCAAAAACATTTATTAAGCACCTTGTCCCACAAGTAATATGCTAGGAACTATGGGAAATGAATACAGAAAATGAAACCACCTCTCCGTTCTCAAGAAACATTCTGGGGCAGCTAGGTGGTGCAGTGGATAAAGCACTGACCCTGGATTCAGGAGGACCTGAGTTCAAATCTAGACTCAGACATTTGATACTTACTAGCTGTGTGACCCTGGGCAAGTCATTTAACCTTCATTGCCCAGCCAAAAAAAAAAAAAAACCAAACCAAAAACAACCCCACAGGCCCCCCCCCAAAAAAAAAAGGAAAAAAAAGAAACATTCTACTTGGGGGGGGGGACATGCCACATATAAGTGTATATGAGAGAAATAAATACTGATTCAGGGCTTTGAATATAATAGGTGTTTAATAAATGTTTGCTAAAATGGGTATGCATGAATTGAACTGGCTTGAGCAATGCTACAAAATCCATGACTTTAACCCACTGGAGGATGTATTTGCTTAAAGTGAGAGTGGAAATTTTAGTGTTTGATTCCCGACCCTTAAAATCTGAGCCGAAAACACATCCTTCCCAAATTGTGAATGGGAAACAAACTAAATGAAATATTCAGTTGCTAGGTTACTTAGTCTATTTGGAAAGCTTCTGATAAAATGCATTTGAGTCAGATTTCCTTGAGCAGATGGGCAGACTAGATTGGAAAAGAAATTCAAATGATCCGATACTGGCTTTTCATGCTGTAATGACAATCTCCTGACAGATGAGACTTGCCCAGATCCTTTTAACCAATGCAGGTTTCAGGTGGTCCGGTTGTCTTATTCCTGACAGCAGGAGGGCATTGTCAGCTCTTTGAGGCTGGACAAATTTTCAGCATCGGGAGTTTGATGCGCAAAGAATGTGGAGGAGGGCACTTAATTTACCTCTTTGGATAGAGTCCTTTTCTTGAAAGCTAATAGACCTGGATGGTGTGGCCTTTTCTCTAGTTCCCCAGACACTGATTGTGAAATCAAATGAGAAAGTAGATGAGGATCTAAGAAGAAAAACAGCTAAGCCAGAGGAAACCCCTGGGCCTTGATAGTTCAGACAAGGGGTTCTTAGGAAATTGAAGGAACAGGGAATTTCATTCTCAGTTTGAAGATACCACAATGCAGCAGCTAGCGGCATGCATTGTAAGACATTGCACTGAATAGTTCCCACTTAGAACCTGGATAGGGCCGAGAATGAATATGTACTGTCAGGCATATCCCAGGACATTTTAATATGTATCAGTCAGTGTTGGGGGTGGGGGGAGTGTTATAATTAATGATGAAAAAGTCTCCTGGGATCTCTAACTAGATTCTTCTAAGTCACTTCATGGCCAAGGGCAATGAAGATACTCACAGGATCATAGATAGAGCTGGAAGGGACCCTCGAGCTCATCCATTCAGATAGCCTCATTTTGCCAGTGGAGAACTGAAGCCCAGAGAGGTTTAGCAATTTGCCTGAGGTCACACAAGTACTAGGTGGCCGAGATAGGATTTGAACCCAGGAAGCCAAGTTCCTTTTAAAAATTCTTTAGGAAAGCAAGAAATGAGGGCCTGGACTAAGCAGTCTATGGTGGAAATTGAAGTAGGAGCAATTCAATGGAAGAATCGGCAGGACTTAAATAATAATTAGATATGAGGAATGAGGGAGAGGAAATTGTCAAAGATACGATGCCAAGGTTTTGAGTTTGGGTGAGTGGTATCACCAAAGACATACAACACTGAGGTGGAGGGGCAGGTTTTGGGTGAGCTTGGTGTTTAATATAGGACTATGTGAAAAAGCTCGATGAATCTCTTGCTATCTGGGAACTAAGCAAATACCCCCAGTACTGGCTCCCCATCTCTTACTGGGGTCCAGGAAGAAATCAAACAGAAACGGCTTCGAGGATCTGGGAAATTCCAATCCATTCAGTCCTCAGCAAAGGTCAGCATCTCTCCCAAATTCTTAAGACTGCCTCCCCTGTCAGACTCAGAAATTGGGGAACTAGTGAAAAGAGCACTGCATTCAATCAGCCTCATAGGAAAGGGCTGTGGTACAGAATTATAGACTCCAAGACTGGGAAGCAACCTCAGAGGCCATCCAGCTCAGATCTCATCCCTGAACAAGGATCCCTGTTATAACATACCCAAGTGGTCTCCTGATCTTTGAAGGTCTCTAGCAGTGCCGGACTCAGCCATTCCAGTTTAAAACAGCCCTCATTGCTGGGAAGTTTTTCCTGGTATCGAGCCTCCGTTGGTTTCTTTGCCTTCTACTCATTGTTTCTAGTGCTATTCTCTGGAGCCAAATGAAATAGTATAATTCCCTTTTTTCACAGAATGGTCCTCGACAGTTAGACACGTCCCCCTGAGAGTCTTCTCTTCTCCAAATTAAATATCCTCTTCACCTGACTCTCATGTGACAAAAACATGAGGTCCTTCATCAGGCTGGCTGCTTCTCTCTGGATACTCTCCAGCCTATCAATGACTTTCCCAAGTGGTGGCGCCCAGATTTTCTATGGAGGCCTGGGAACTAGGCAAGGCTGAGTTCCTTTAAGAGAATCCTTAGGGTTCTTTCACTCACCCAAATGGTAGAGTCCTCTTGTTAAATAGATTAAAGGCAGCAACTGACAGTAAATTTCTGTTAGCACAACTTACCCTCCTGGGAGAATTCTGGGTGATTATGTCTGATCTTGATCCAGCTCCTGTCTAGTCACAGTTCCACCTTCTTTGGTCCTTACTAGATCTGTTATGTGTTTGGCTGGTTGTTCAGTCAGCTTCCCAGCCCACTTGTGTCCCAGAACCTTCCCCACCAGCTTTCTTGATTAAATAGAATCCTCATTTCATCCCTGCCCTGACCACTTGACTCCTTTCTCATTATGCCCTCGGGGCATGAGTTTCTTAGCCTGGACTCTAGATTCTCCAGACTAAGTGCCTCCCTAGTCCACTAATCTAATTAGTTAGCCTCCGTACTTATTGACTAGTCACGCTCCTTCTATCCATTTGTAACCTTAGCCTCTCTCTCAGATACTGCTCCAGGTTTACCTTAACTGCTCTCTAGAGGAGGTCACAGGGTACTTGAAAAATAAAATAATAATAACAACAACAATAAACAGCTAGCATTTATATAGTACTTTAATGCTTACAGAGTACTGCACACATTTGGATCCTTACAGCAACCCTCGAAGGCAGGTATTATTATTACCCCTATTTTACACATAAGGAAATTGAGAGAAATAGAGATTAAATGAATTGCCTAAAGTCACATCCCTAGTAAGTATTTGACTCTAGATTTGAACCCAGGTCTTCCTGACGCTAAGTCTAGTGCTCTAATCCACTGCAAAATGGGAGAAAAACCCTTGGATATGCAAATTATTACTGTTACTTCTGCTATTACTAGTACTACTATTAACATCTCTATTTCCACAACTACTATTATTACTGTTATCACTATTACTACTGCTGTTTCTACCACTATTACTACTGCTATCACTATTAACTATTATTACTATTGCTATTTCTACAATCACTATTGTTACTACCACTATCACTGTTACTACTACTGCTTCTATTTCTACAACTACTATTATTACTACTGCTATTTTTACAACTATGATTACTACTATTACTATTTCTATGACTATTATTACTACTGTTACTACTATTATTATTATTACTGCTGCTATTTCTACAATGATTACTATTATTACTATTACTAATGATATTTCTACAACTAATTATTACTATTATTGCTATTGTTATAAATATTATTTTTACTATTATGGTTGCTATTATTGTTGTGGCTATATTGTTATTATTATTATTGATACTGTTGCTACTGTAATTCCTAATATCTCCACAACTAATATTATTACTGTTACTACTATTACTATTATCATTACTGTTTCGGTAAATGGTATCTTGCTCCTTTGTTGAAAAGTAAGTAAGCACTGGGATGTAGACATTTTGACCTGAAAAGAATCTTATCAATGTTGTCCATCTCCATCATTTTAGAGACTGGCAAACTGAGGCTCAAAAACATTCAGTGACTTGTCCAAGGTCATCCAAGTATTACAATCATTTCCCAAAAAGTCAGAAAGTAGATACTTTGAACCTCTGTGCAGATTCTAGGTCAAATTCTAGAATTGTTATGGGGATGGTTTGTAAACACCAGAAAGGGAGAAGTTGGTCACTAAAGGACAGCACAGATTTGTAAAAAATAATACTATTCGACCAACGATTAAAAGATCATTTATTAAGCACCTACTATATTCCAGGTACTGCACTAAGCACTTGGGATACAAAGATAAAGATGAAGCTGTCCGTGCTTTCAAAGATCTTTTAGTCTAATAACAACCATAATAGAATATAAGTTAACATGAGAACAGTAACCATAACTGACATTTGCAGCGCTATGCCAAGGTAACTTATTTCACTTTTTGACAAGGTCACTAGATCTTTTCAGAACAGGGCAGTGCTATGGATTTCAGCCAGCCAGCCAGTCAATAAGCATTTATTAAGTGCTATATTATGTGTGAGGCCCCGGAAGACAGTTGTCCAAGTGTCTCACAATATACTTGTAGAAAAGTATCATGTAGATCAGGTGTGTCAGACCTGTGGCCTGCAATACTACAGCCCTAGCTATAGTTAGGAATAGTTTGAATAGTTAGGAATTATTTGACAAAATAAATAAGAATACAATAAAACATCAATTATATCACAGCTAGGTGGCTCAGTAAATAGAGTGCCAGGTCTGGAGTCAGGAAAATTAATATTCCTGAGTTCAAATCCAGCTTCAGATATTTACTAGCTGTGGGACCCTGGGCAAGTCACTTCACCCTGTTTGCCTCAGTTTCCTTATCTGTAAAATGAGCTGGAGAAGGAAATGGCAAACCACTCCAGGATCTCTGCCAAGAAAACCCCGAATGGGGTCACAAAGAGTCAGACATGACTGAAAAATAACATTACATTTTAAAACTAAGTCAATATGCAGCCAGCAGAGATCCTCATATACATATTAAGGGTCCTTACTTCTATTTGAGGTTGACATTATTGGTGTGGACTCTATGCTTATGTAGTTTGCATGCATTGTTTGGAAATTGGTTAATGGAAAGGAGCAAAAGAATCAATGGACTAACCAGCCGATTGGAGCTCTTCTTGAGGGTGGTCAGTATTGAAATACCCCAGGGCTCTATCCTTGGCTCTGTTCATTCAACATTTCAAAAATATGTCTCAGGGGCAGCTAGGTGGCGCAGTGGATAGAGCACTGGCCTTGGAGTCGGGAGTACCTGAGTTCAAATCCAGCCTCAGACACTTAACACTTACTAGCTGTGTGACCCTGGGCAAGTCACTTAACCCCAATTGCCTCACTAAAAAAAAAAAAAATGTCTCATATGAAGGCCTAGATCATGTATTTACCAAACTTTGGGGTGATATAAGCTTGAGAGGGATGGCTCATGTGCTACAGCTGGATGAGTGCTATATGTGGACTGTGAGGTCCTGAGTTTGAACCTCAGCTCTGAGATGTATTCCCTCTGTGACCTTGGACAAAACTCTTGGGCCTCACTTTTTCTTCTGTAAAATGATGTTGAACTAAATGACCTTTTAGTTCTTGTTTTTATTTTAAATCTATGCTCCTGTGATATGTTGGGTGACAGAATTAGGATATAAAGAAATCTTTGGTGATTTATTTCTTTTTTAAAGCTCTTCACATGGGGGCAGCTAGGTGGTATAGTGGATAAAGCACTGGCCCTGGATTCAGGAGGACCTGAGTTCAAATCCAGCCTCAGACACTTGACACTTACTAGCTGTGTGACCCTGGGCAAGTCACTTAACCCTTGTTGCCCCACCAAAAAAAAAAAAAAAAGCTCTTCGCAACTGGCCCCAACCCATCTTTCCAGTTTTGTTTTCCATAATTCCCCTCAGACTTTCTGGTCTATAACAGAATCACAGGATTTGATGTTGGGAGCCATTTAGTCCAGTCCATTCCCTAAAGGACTTCACCATAACATACCCAATAAATGGTCATCTAGTCATTTCTTGAAGATCTTCATGGAGGGAGAACCTGACATTTCCTAAAGTAACTCATTCCACCTTTGGGCAACTCTAATTGGTCAGAAGGTTTTCCTGAGATCCAGCCCAAATGGATAAGATCCAATTATATGACTCCACTAAAAACAAATTAAGTACCTTTTTCAGTTCATGGACTCTTTCTCCAATCATAACAACATGCCATTTGAATTCAATAAGTATAAAATATTTTTATGCTTAAAAATGAAAAATGGAGAGTGAATGTTTTGAACCTGAATATGGAGGTTGGGTTTTATGAAGGAACAAAGACAATTATTCCCAAATATCTTGAGCTTCTCCTGGCAAGGTAAGGCACTGAACATAAAGCTGTCAAGGAGAAAGCTTGTGAGTATGTGTCAAAATGAAGCCCAAATGGGAAGAATATGTTTATAGCAATTAACATCCACATAATCCCAGTCTTAACATACACTTTGGAATGGTACAATGGATGACAAGAGATTTTAAAAGTGTCTCATACAATATTAATGAAACACAGGGCCCATCACCACAAGGCAGCTACTGGAAGATTAGTGTTTTCATCATCAAAAAGGTGGAGGAGGATTGATAAGTATTCTCACAGCACAGGATAAACAAATTTAAAACTTACAGATAATTCTGGAAGAGATATTACTTTATAAAGAAATAGTAAATGGGACCAAAACCGATTTCCTAAGTGAACTTATGAAATGGCTAATTTCCAAGAGTGGAATTAAAAAGCCTTCCAATGGCACCATCTATAAGAGTTCAACCAAGAATATGTGGGCCAAAAAGCATCAAGACTGAATCATGCAGATTTGTTTACAGAAATGCAAATGGTTGTGATTGTGATTCAGGACCTGGTAATTGTCAACAGACATTAGAGAAAGTAGCCCAGATTTATTGATTAGTTCAGATGATGCAAAGAAACATAGAAATAGATTATGCAAACACAGTTTATACAGGTAGAAACTGAAATATAGCATTTTGGTTGCAAAAATGTAGCACCAAATAATACTTAGCAACACACAACTTGGAGGACAGGATTATACACTGGAATCTATCTTTTGTAGACTACCAGATGAAAAATCTGGTATATTACAAATACAGACAACACGAATTCAGCAGGAAAGTTATACAGAAAACAGAGCATTATCGTGGTCAAAAGCATTGCTCATTATCCAGAAATAATATTGATATTTAAAAACTTCAGAACAACAACTTAATACATGTCACTATATCAAATACTTAGAATCTCCAAGTTATGTGGAATGAAAGTTTTTTCAACTATAAAGACTCAAGAGAAGGAGTGAAAAGCATGTGGAAATACGATGAAGTACATATCATTCTCATCGTCCTGTCCGCTAATGGAGTTGTTCTAGTAATGCTTTCAATGAACCTAAGCAAGATGCACTTAAATCTCAATGCTTTTATTCAATGACAAAAACATTGAATTAAACCACTGGTACCATAGTCTGTATAATATTAAACACAAAAGAATAATAGCAAGATAGTAACCCTTTTTCAGAGATGTTGCTATTTGAACTCTGCCAAATAAGATAAGAAGAATGAGATAATAATAGCTCACATTTATATAGTGCTTGAAGGTTCTCAAATCACTTTGCATATATTATCTCTTTTGATCTTATTTGTAGGGTTGTCGTGTGGAAGAGGGACTAGACTGTTTCTGATTGGTCCTAGAGAGAAGCATTAGACCAATGGTTCATGGCCGTGATTTAGGATTATTATGAGGATAAACTTCCTAAGGGTATGAACTATGCCCAAAGGGAATGGGCTGCCTTGGGAGATAGTGAACTTCCTGTGTTGGGAAATTCTTAGGCAGAAGTTAGATGACCATTTGTCACAGATGTTGTAAAGGGGGCTCCCATTTTAGGATGTCATTGGAACTAGATGACCTCTGAGAAGATTCTTCTATGAAGTCTCCCTTGAAAACATCAGTGCATAGTGATCTCTTCCTTTGCTTTTCTCATAGGGGTTGTTTCTGTTCCACTGATATTATTTAATTATAGACTTCCTTGTAATATCTCTTGTATTGTATTAATCCTCATTAATTTTATTTTTCTCTTTCTTCTCCATTTAGATTTTAAGTTCCTTGAGGGCAAGAGACAGGACTTATACTTCTTTTAATTTCTTAGGACACCATACAGAGTGCTAACGGACAGGTAAAAACATGTAGACATATGCATATAACATAATGATTATATTCATATTTAATTAACATAATGTAATCAACAAATTGATTTTAAAATTAATATATTATATGCTGATATGGCATATGATTAATAATATGTACTAAGCATAATATGTTATTTTCAAAGGATGGATGAAGAGAATTCTCAAGAATTCTCAAGCTTGGGGTTTGTGTGGGTTTTAAAGAAATAGAACTGTGATTTCATTGGCATATAGAAATCCTAGTGAGGAAACTCTTATCTACCAGTGAGGTCATCAAGTCAATAAGCATTTATGAAGTGCTTATGATGTATTGGCCACTGTACTAGGTCCTGAGAATAGAAGCAAAAAGAAAGATAGCTTACATTCTGATGGGGGAAGACAGTGCATGAAAAGAAGCTGAAAAGCATGGGTGGGAAGGGTGTGGAGGAAAATGGTGTATAAAGGAGTCAGAAGACAATAGTTAACACCTGTTATTTATTTTGTACCACAAATGGTTATAGGAAGAATAATAGATTATAAATGTTTTTTAAAAATTCTTGAAGTTATTTTTGGTAGAAAGGTGCTTTAGAGTGAACACCAGTAACACAACCTTGCAGATATGGAGTTTTAACCCTTAAAGTGCTAGCACCCTAAGATTGTTATACATTTCTAGATGTGTCATCAGTAGTGTCTGTAATTATGATTGTCATGGGTTGCAGCAGAATCCAGAAGCACAAGGCTGGATTGTGGATCATGTTAATTTACCTAAAATTATGTCTAATTTCTAGTGATCTGATTTATTTGGGGTGGGTGGTAGGGCTTATGTTAATTTGACTGCCATTGCAGCCATGACCAAGAGGATCAGTCACCTTTATGGAGAAGGTGCCCACCATTGTTACTACCACCAATACAATAGACACCAACGAGCAGGAAAACCCAAGAGCCTTGGGAACAGGAGCACCCCCCCCCCGCCCCCGATGCCACCCCTCACACCTCCCCTCCCATACCATTGACCCTGCTGCCAGCCTGTGAAATTATTCAATATAAAAATCCAGTATGGTATTATTAATGGAAATTACATTAAAGAAGATGATTTACTATCTGTTTTGCTGCTGTGCCCTAAGGACCATAGGACCTCTTCATGACTTGCAGCTGAAACCTTCTGTATGTGTTGTCTCCCTGAGCAAAATGTGAGCTCCCTGGGAGTTAGGAACTGTCTTGCTTTTTAATTTGTATCCCCAGAGCTTAGCACAGGTCTTTGCACTTAGTAAGTACTTAATACATGGTTGTTTTTCCCCATGCACTTATTCATTCATTCATTCATGCATGCAGTAGTAGACCATACCAAAAAAGAGGACAATGCCTTCAAATACAGTTTGTACTTCAAAAGTACAAAAGTAGGGTGGAGTTGGCCAGATAGAAGTTTTTTAAAAAAAATATATTTAGGCTTGGTGGTGATGCAGGATGTATTACTGTGATATGGAGACCAAGAAAGTTGATGTGATTATAGGGTTCATTAAGAGGTATAGGTTTCTATATCAGATTACCTGCTCTCTAGGGGAGGGGGGAGGGAGGGGAGGGAGGAGAAAAATCTGAAATTGTAAAGCTTGTATAAACAAAAGTTGAGAACTATCTTTACATGTAACGGAAAAAAAATAAAATACTTTATTAATTAAAAAAAAAGAGGTATAGGTTTCCAGGATTTGAGAGGTGATGGTCTCACTGCACCCTTCCACAGTCAAAACACATCTGGGGTACTTTCTCCAGTTCTGGGTATCATTTTGTAGTTAGGACATTAATGAACCAGAGCAGAGCTAGAGGAAGGCAACAAGGGTGGTGGCAATCCATAGGAAAATGCCATCTATGTATTGGATGAATGAACTGAAGCTGTTTAGCCTGGAGATAAAAGGCTTAGGAGGACATGATAATGTGATGTTTCAAAACTGTCAAGGTATTTGAAAGACTGGTCTTTGGAAAAGCATGAAGGCTTGTTCAGCTTGTCCCTAGGGGGTAGAACTGGGGGCAATGGGTAGAAGTTGCAAAGAGGCAGATTTAAGTTTGATGCAAAGAAAATCTTTCTAACAATTAGAGCCATCCTGAAAAGTAGAATGGGCTTCCTGGGGCAACACAGGGAAGGCCCCCTTTACTGGAAGTCTTTAAGTCAAGGTTGGATGATCAATTATTATTTAGGTTATGGAGGAGATTCTTGGCCAGGGACAGATTGGACTTGTTGACCACTGAAGTGCCCTCTAGCCTTCAAAAGCAATGGCTCTGTGTTGTTAGAGATGTGTTCTGGAAGTCTCAATAATGGATGCTGTGGATTTGTGTCTCCTTGGGCTTTTCTGGTTCTGTGGTCATGTCTCTTAGGAAGGACCTGCTGTGATTGATTCCCCCGGACAGTTATTTGGGGAGACAATTACCTTGAAAGGGTGCTGGATTCACTTTTTCTTTTCTGCATGGAGTTAACTAGCATGTGAATCTGGCTGAAGGATTTTTATAACTACATGCTTATTAAAGCATTTTAAAAAGTGAAATGTCCTGCCTTTGGGCTAAATTCTATCCTTAAACATCTTCAGCTGCCTCCTCTTGCCATACTGACACATAGCTGTATCATTTGACAAAAGAAGGCAGGTGAACATGTTTAATGATAGAATTTAGCCCCAAGACAATAAGAAATCAGAATTAGTTAAAAAAAACTAATCAGAATTACTTAAAAGAGCTAAAAAGAGACTAGTAACGAGCAAAATATATGGCATGCAGTTGAAACAACTCAATGCTAAATGATTTGAACAAGCAATTGATAATGAAAAATGGGTAATGGATGGCAGAAATGACCTGACACCAATTACAATTTTAAACAGAATTTTAATCAATGTAAATCATTTGCCATAACAAAGAGACTAAAAGCACCTTAGTCAGCAAACACTTGACTTACAGGCTAAGTGGAGAGAGATGGCAGCCAAAAGCAGCATCAGTTTAGAATATAAACTCATTTGTAAAATCTTCTGAAGGAAGAAGATGATTATGAGCAGAGTTGCCAGGTAAAACAGAGAAAAAACAGCAAAGGATAAAAGTTTAAGGGTGCAGCTCAGTATGGCGAATGGCAAAAGAAGACAGTTGAGGCACAGTCATCCTGAGGGCATTTAAGGATGAAATTTAAAGGAAGGCAACCAATGGGGGGAAAAAAGAAAAATTTTATAACCAACATTTCACCCTCAAGGGCAAAGAGCCACTATACTTGGTATCTAACATTATAGTCAAGTCAACAAGCATTTATCAAATGCTTACTATGTGCCAGGGCATGGTGCTAATAGCTAAGAATAGAAATAAGTGGATGAGAGGGGAGAGTGGGAAGTCAGAAGCAAATCCCTTTTGAGGAGGGATAGGGTGAAAGAAGATAGATAATTGAGTAAATATCATGGGGAAGGGAATAGGATAGAGGGAAACAATTAACAATAGTAAATGTGAAAAAGAGAAAAGGAAAAAAATTGTACAAAAATATTTATGGCAACTCTTTGTGGTGGCTAAGAATTGGAGATGGAGGGAATGCCCATCAGTTGGGGAATGACTGAAAAAGCTGTGGTGTGTGATTGTGGTGAAATATTATTGTGCTGTGGGAAATGACAAGGAGGATGATTTTGGAAAACATGGAAAGATTTATATGAACTGATGTATAGTGAAGTGAGCAGAACAGTGCAGCGACAGCATTATTGTTCTATGAGCAATTGCGAATGACTTTACTACTCTCAGCAATACAATAATCCATGACAATCCCCTAGGACTAATGATAAAGCATACTATCCACCTCCAGAGAAAGAACTGATATTGAGTGAACACAGACTGAAGCATGCTACTTTGCATTTTCTTTTTTTTTATTGGAGTCTTTTAATATAACATGACTAATATGGGAGTGTTTTACATAATTGCACATGTATAACCTATATCTGATTTGCTCACTACCTCAGGGAGGGGGGGGGACGGAGGGAATGAGAGAGAGGGATAGAATTTGGAACTCAAAACTTTAAATAAATAAATAGAATTTTTTTAAAATAAGAAAGAAGTGGAAAGGAAGAAATTCCTGTCCCCAAGGAGCTTTTATTCTAATGGGAGAAGAATACACATAAAAGGAAACAGAGAAGGAGGAAGAAGAAAAGGGAGCATATTCACACAGGGGTATGGTAGAGAAAATCTAGAGAGTCAAGATGGTAGCCTGGAGAGGAATGAAAATAGCTTAGATGTGCTTAAAGAGGCGATTTGAATGACACTAATCACTACTCTGCTAAGTCCTTACAAGACCTTATTGTGACAGAGAGGTGATCCTGGGGTTTTAAGGGGAATAGCAGTGAAACAAAAACTTGGATAGGTTATATCACAATGGAAGGGCTTCAAGTAAAGTTTTGGCAAGAGACTGTGTCTGCTTAGCTAATTTTGGAGAAGCTCATCACCAGTAGACTGGCCATTTGGTGATGAATTCTTTGGCCATGGAAATCCATGGAACAATAACCAATGAATACACATATCAGACTTGTGGAATGACATCAATCTTCACATTATTGCTATAGATGAAACCAGAAGAAAGAAAGAAATTGTAGGTAAATGGAAGGATGGCTTGTAGGTACTCTTCAAAAGTCATCCCTGGGGGCAGCTAGGTGGTGCAGTGGATAGAGCACTGGCCCTGGATACAGGAGTACCTGAGTTCAAATCCGACCTCAGACACTTGACATTTACTAGCTGCGTGACCCTGGACAAGTCACTTAAACCCTCATTGCCCTGAAAAATCTAAAAAAGGCATCCCTATCACTCTGTATGGAACAGTGTCCTCTACTTCAGATGTCCAGAGACTATGTCTTCCTTCCCTGGGGGAGTTAATCTGCTTTGATCTCCACCCTGGAGCTTAATGCCCTATTCTTTGAGTGAGTCAGTGCATTCAAAATCATCTGAATTTAGCTGTCCCCAAACTCCCTTCTTTGGGAGTAGTTATATGTGTTAGCTCACTCCATTAGAATGTAAGCTCTTTGAAGGTGAGGACCATGGGACTTTTGTATCTATATCCCCAGTGTCTCCCATGGTACTTGGTGCATAAGAGGTTCATTACAAGTGTTTGTTCATCCATTCTCCTTATTTTCATGCGTATAATGTCTTGCAGCCTGCTTCTGCCTACCATGCATACCTCCATTGCCTTTTTGGTTTAAATTTCAATTCTCCAGAGACTGTAGGGTGCCATGACTTGAAGTCATGCAAGATCATTGGAAGAATCTTGATGTTCAAAGGATGGGCCTTTCAGGGAGATGTTTGGGGTCATCAAAGGAGCTTTGCAATTTACCAAAGACAAACTTTTATCCAATTCTGGACTCAGATCTCTGCTCATGTGCAGTGCCTGTACAAATTATATCTACTAATAGATCAATTATTATTATAAAGGAATAATTTATAAAACTACTTTTGAGCTACAAAAGAGCTGTGCCACTAATTTTGCCCCTTATGTTGACACTCAAAGTTCAGAGTATCCAAGAGGAGAAACAAAGTCCCGTGCACCACTGCACTTCCTTTTTAAAAAATATGTTTATTTTAAAAAATTATTTATCTATTCATCTATTCATTCATCTATCTGTCATCTATCTATCTATGTATTTGTTCACTCATTCGTTCATTTAAGGGCAATGAGGGTTAAGTGACTTGCCCAGGGTCACACAGCTAGTAAATGTCAAGTGTCTGAAGCCAGATTTGAACTCAGGTCCTCCTGACTCCAGGGCTGGTGCTTTATCCACTGCGCCAACTAACTGCCCCCTGCATTTCCTTTTTACCACTGAGTAACCAGGGATTGCAAAAGCTGGAAGTGAGAAGAGAATCCATTACAGTTGTATGTTCAAATGCCATCTTGTACATGAAGCCTTTCCTGATCCACCAATATATGTTAATAAACTCTCTTCTCAAACTACCTTGCATTTATTTTGTATTTATATATACATATATCTGTTGTATATGTATCTGTTTCTATACATACATATGTTTATGTATGTTTGTATGTATGTATGCGTATATATGTAGATCTATCTCTATCATCCATCTATATCTATCTATATCTCTATCTTTATCTACATCTATCTGTCTTTATATCTACACCTATCTATCTCTATATATCTATCTTTATCTATAGCTACACCTATCTATCTATCTATCTATCTATCTATCTATCTATCTATCTATCTATCTATCTATCTATCTATCTAGTCTGTTGTCTTCCATGACTTCCACTTTTGTTTCTGTATCTCTAGGGCTTTTGTTTCGTTCTATAGATTTTGTTACTATGCCTAAGCTGCTTTCTCCCTCTCTCCCTGATGCTCTTCTCATATGGATGCATTCTTCCCAGAAACTCTATTTGTGGCAAAGGTCTAGACCAACCATCCTTCATTTTCTGGCCTTTGCCATGACGCCTCTTCAGCAGAAATATTCCACTCCCACTTTTCAGTTTCCTTTTATTTGTTGTCTTCTATCAGAATGTAAGCTATCGAAGTCAGGGAATATTTTTTCTTTTTTACTTCTATTTGTATCCAGTGGTTAGTACAATACCTGGCACATAGTAAGTACTTAAAATGTTTGTTGACTTGGGTTGACTTTGACTTATGTATAGTAAGTACTTAATAAATATACATTGTTTTATTAATTGATAAGCCTGGAAAGTTGTGCTTGCTTACTAATTGACTGAATCCCCTCTACTCTGAATGTACATTTTGCTGGGGAAGCTCTATATGAGAGGGATATTAACGATTTAGGGTTAAGTAGGACTTTGGCCAGAAACTAGTGTTGCCTGCACTTGCATGGAATTGTATTTCCTATTGATTTTTTTCAAGGGCAGTATAGTGTAGGGGGTAGGACACTGGATTTGGAGTCAGGTGGACTTGGGTCAAAGTCCTGGCTCTGACACAAGCTAGTTGTGTGACCTTAGGCAAGTGAATTAACCTTTCACTGCCCCAGAAACATCCTTTAAGCTAGTGATAATCGAAGTGGCAACTATGACCTAGTCAAAAAAGTGTGATGGATTGACTCCAAGGTGTGTATCATCAACCATTTAGAGGGTGGGAAGAAGGGTTACATTTCATCATCTCCATAATAGGCAGCCATGGGATTGGTCTCCAACCATACCTAATTCTCCATATTCCACCGCTGTGCTCTTGCTATCCACCATATAAACTTCCCTCTTCTAAACCATATCTGTGCCTCCAAGGACAGTTAAAACTCACTGCTGCAGCTACCAAGGAACCAATGGGAAAATCTCTCCTCCTCTAGTGATACCAAATCCCTCCCTCATCAGAATACCTCATAATTGTGGCAAGGGCCTATTAGAGGGTGAGCTTTGTACTCTGGGACACTGACTGATGAGTTAGAGTCTTACTTTCCCTCTTTTCAATTTCAGTTTCACACAGGATGAAGGGAACTGGATAGGTAGTGGTTATCACAGATCTCATTACCTTATATTCTCCCTTAAACCCACTCCTCTTCCAAATTTTCTTATTTCCATAGAGGGTGCCAACATCCTTCCAGTCATCAAGGTTCACAATTTCAATCTCATCTTCTCCTCCCTTTACCTCACCCCACATATCCAATCAGTCACCAAATCTTGTTGTATCTACCTCCACAGCACAATCCTATCTGTTCCTTTCTCTTCAAACAACCTCTACCCTCATTCATTCTTTTCCTAAAACTCAGGTCCAACTATGGCATTCACTTACTCAGCCCAGTGGCTCCCTATTGAATCTAGGAACAACCATAATTTCATCTTTACCTTACCCTTTTAAAATATCTATTTCTCTTTGTTTTATAATCTAGGTTGTAAAACATATCAGTTACATATAATTTAAAAATAATAATCAGAGCCAGCACTTATCTAGCACATTAAAGTGTTCTCATTTGATGAAGCCTAGTGAGGTAGGTGATATTCTAATTTTACAATTGAGGAAATTGAGGCTGAATAACATCAAGTAACTTGCCCCAGGTCACACAGCCAATAAATATTTGAAGCAGGATTTTAATTCAGATCTTCCTGACTTAAAATTTAGAGTTCTGGGGCAGCTAGGTGGTACAGTGGATAGAGCACTGGCCCTGGAGTCAGGAGGACCTGAGTTCAAATTTGGCTTCAGACACTTGACATTTATATGCTAAAAATCTTTATTGAGCATATGTTTATTGAGCAGTCTGGTCAACAATATTGAGAAGCTTCAGTTAGAAAACTATATGTTAAGTTGATAATCTTCATTTGGAGAGTTTCCTAGAGAGTTAGATGTGTAATATTAAATATCTACATAAAACTCAAAAGATAGCATAGAGTTGGTCACATATAATATGCTATATATTATTACATATCACTTATGTAAACACGGACTATATATGATATACTATACCTATTATATAAAATATTTTGTGCTTATCCTGGTATAGAGAACTCTCAGTGAATAAATACTTTCTGCTAAAGCCAATCTGTAACTGTCTCGCAACTTATACACTCAGAGAGCTCTCTTGGTTACTGAAATATTAAGTGACTTGCCTAGAGTAACACAATCAGCATGTGGTACAGGATGCACTTGAACCAAGATCATCCTTGATTTTAGAGCAACCCTCCATTCCACTCTTCCTCTTACCTCTGTTGTTATATAATATACCGCAAACATACACATTGTATATCACAAGCATAGCATTATGATAAATTGAATATATAATATAATATTACAAATATATCTATTATAAAGTAAACCCCAGATATTATAAATACTATGTGTAATGTAGATGGAGGTGATAATCAGGAAACTATTATTAAGTTATAATTGCATTGCTTACCCAACCCCCCCAACCATAACCTATAATAGTTTATATGATGTACTAGTACATTTTATGAAAACCAAACTCAACCGAAGGCTCTTTGAATCCAGTGTTGGTGCTGAAACCTCATTTACCATTTCTTTTCAAACTATGGGTCTTCCCCAAATGACCAAGTTGTTGTTGTTATTGTTATTTTTACAGAACCGTCAGTTAAGGCTATGACAGTGAATTCATGCCGCTGTTCTCCTAACCAGTTCTGAAAGTGCTCTGCATTAAGAACAAGAAAAATCAGTCCATAATTACTGGGCTGTGAGTATGGGTCCTGAAGGAAATGCAATGGCTTCGTGTTTTGTTAAAGGTGGGTAACCCGCAGGCAGAAACCAGTGCTCAGAATATTTTGCAAATTTACATTTAAGTTTGTTGATTCCACATTAAGCCGAATAACCAGGCTCAGGGAAGGTAGAGCCCTCTTTTAATTAACCCTCTTGGTGGGGTACCATGTGATTAAATGCGACGGAAGCTGCTCCTTGGGGTTTCTGCTACTGCAAATACTAACAATAATCATTTGTTTTGTTTTTATATTTAAACACATGATTGCATAGCTTGGTGCGGAGATAATTACCAATTTTATCTCCTGTGTTTTTCTAATGTTCATTAATAACAATAAAGGGTTGTAGGTTAAAAATTCACTTAATTGCCTTTATGTTAATGACATTATGAATCGCCTTCCCTGCAAGATTCTAATTCTGTCCAGTATCCCGTTTCTCAGCGCAGCCCCAGGAGAGCTGCTCATTTTGATCAGCATTACGGATGCAGAGTTTTTCCTTGCAGGTGGGTTTTTTGTACATAATCAGAATTAATGCACAACACATCTTGCAAGGACTGGAGTGGAAGCACTTGGAATAAGTAATTAACTGGAGCGCCCAAGGAAATGTGCCTGAGCAAATTTTTTTTTTTTTAGAATATTCATAAAAAATTAAGAACAGTCACAAACACAGTGGAAACAATTTACTGGTAATATGCTTTTATACCATTTCTGGGTTTTCTTTTTTTCTCTTCTTCCCCCCTCCCCTCCTTTCCTCATAGAGAGATTTTTAAAAGAGAAAAGGCAGATCCCAGGGAGTTGAGCTAGTAAAAAGCTAGCTGGGTGATGCTTTCTTTCTAGAAGCCGCTGTGGGCTTTTGCTATCAATGGGGCATGAGTCTGAGCATCTGACCCTACTCCTCCATCATTAGCAGTCAGAAAAAGGCCAGAAAAGTAGCGTGGGACTTTCCCTGAGGATGTGGGCAACATTTTCTTTTAGATGGACTAGAATGCCAGAGAGGATGGATCAGAGGGTTCCTCGGCCAGTGGGATAGCCAGAAGGGCGGGTAACAGGCAGATAAGGTTCACACCAACCAACTGGGACCATTTGTCAAGCTTTCCAAATAGCACTGAGGTAGCAGATATTCCAAGGTCTCACTGACCTTGTAGTCCTTTCGAGGCAGTCTGACTGTAACAAAAGCCACCTTGAGTACAATCCATGGGTAGGGTGCAAATGTACTTTCTTATGTTTGGGACCTAGGTTTCTGGCTACCTGTCTTTGTTACTATAAATCTGTGGATACCAGATATCTCAGTAGCATCAGATTCTACACTGGTAGGGGAGTTCATCTTTCAATCAAATTTTGTTGTGCCAGGTCTGCCTTTCAAATATTTGTATTATTTTATGGTGAAACACTTCAGAACCATGATCATTGCAGGCTCTGACTAGGACACCAGAGCCTCATGGATGTGGCTCCTGGCAGAAAGAGAATGGTCTCCAGGTGCAGAATGAGACACACATTTTTGGACATGGCAATGTGGGCATTTGTGGTGCTTGTCTATGCATATTTTTACAAGGATTTTAGTTCTGAGGGTTCCCCACTCCCAGTGATGATTGGCAGGTGGTATAGGAAAAATAAGTGCTTGTTAACTTAAAAATGTAATTAAAATAAAACAAAAAAATCGAATGTTTTCCTTCTTGAGGTTTTTCTCTCTGGTGGGAAAGGATCTTGAATTGCATCGCTCCCACCCCTCAGCCTCTAATTCTTCTCTGCTTCTTATTTGCAGAATAGGACTTTGAACCTGCAACACAGACAGAGAAATATCAAGATGCATGTCTTTTGCAATAGATGTTTCCATCTAAGTGGAAGCCGACAGGGTCAAGATAGAACCTGCCTCAAAATTCTTGGGTCTGGGGGCAAATTCAGCTTTAGAATGGAGGAGGTCTCGGGGAAATGTATTCTAGCAGAGAGTAAGGCTTTTTCACCACAGTCTGTCCTGTGCCTCCAAAGAAGCTGGGGAGGGAGAGAAGGCAGGCCCCTGGGAGAAGAGCATAATTGCAAAGGTACTGTGGGAATGAGAGCCTAACAGAGTCAGTCCTCATGGGGGTTCAGAGAACCCCAGAAGAGCATTGGGAGGGCATAGGTTCATCTATCTATCTATCTATCATCTATCTATCTATCTATCTATCTATCTATCTATTATCTATCTATCTATCTAACTATCTATCTATCTATCTATCTATCTATCTATCTATCTATCTATCATCTATCTATCTATCTATCATCATCATGCTCACCTATCATCTATTGACCTATTTGTCTTCTTCCTTCCTTCCTCCTCCTTTCCTTCCTTTCTCCTTCCCTCTCTCCTTCCTTCCCTCCATTCCCCTTTCCCTTTTCCCCTTCTCCCTTCCTTCCTTCCTTCTTTCCTTCTTTCTTTCCTTTCTCAGACACTATAATCCTAACAAGAAAGTCTAATGCATTTAACTCCCTTATAGGTTATAGATCTCTAGCTGGAAGGAGCCTCAGAAGCCATCTGGTTCAATCCTCCTCATTTTATTAATAAAAAATAGGATCTTAGAGAAGTTATATAACTTCTCAAAGTTGTACAGGTAGTGAGTGTCAGGGGTAGGATTTGAACGTAGGCCCTCTATCTCCAGAACCAGTGTTCTTCTCACTGAGGATGACCAGGGGTATCATTAGAACATAAGCATTTTGGTATTGTTAAATAGGTATTGTTTCATTCTTTGTACTTGTAGTGCCTTGCACATAGTAGGTGTTTTATATATTTATTGATTATCTGGTTGATTGATGTATACAACCTCACTCTTCCCCCACCATTTCTTTTGTTTTTTGTTTTGTTTTGTTTTGTTTTTTTGCGGGGCAGTGGGGGTTAAGTGACTTGCCCAGGGTCACATAGCTAGTAAGTGTCAAGTGTCTGAGGCTGGATTTGAACGCAGGTACTCCTGAATCCAGGACCGATGCTTTATCCACCGTACCACCTGGCTGCCCCTTCCCCCTCCCTTTCTGTCAGTGGAATTTCAATTCAATTAAACTAGACCGTAAGTTCCATGAAGGCAGGAAATATGTTACTGAGACCAGGGGTTCTTTTTTGTTTTTTGTTTTGGTGGGACAATGGGGGTTAAGTGACTTGCCCAGGGTCACACAGCTAGTGAGTGTCAAATGTCTGAGGCCAGATTTGAACTCAGGTTCTCCTGAATCCAGGGCCAGTGCTTTATCCACTGCGCCACCCAGCTGCCCCGAGACCAGGGGTTCTTAACCTCTTTTTGTGTCCTGAATTCCTCTGGTAGTTTGGTAGAGCCTACAGATCAACCCTATCCAGGATAACAATTTAAATAAAATAAAATAAAATGCAAGATTACCAATTGTTTTGAAATATAATAATCAATTTTTTAAAGATCTATGGACTCCAGGTTAAGAACCACTGAATTTTAGAGCCAAACTTTTGAATCTCTCCTAGGCATGGAACAATGTGGGTGCTTGGTACATTTATTGTATTTTAAGAAGCCTGTATGAAGCACCCACTTTGTTCAATGTGCTGTGTTAGAGGCTGGGAGAGATGAGAGAGGAAAAATAAGACGAGGGTAAAGAAAACCCAAACCCAGCCTTAAAGGAGATTGTGCTCAAGATCAGGAGGACAAAACAACATGCCTTGTCTGTTGCTAAAATCCGAGGACAGGGATCTGAAAGGTCTTCATAACTCATATGATAGTAACATTTTGTACTTTTTAAAAAATAAAAGCATTTTATTATTTTCCAGTTACATGTAGAGATAGTTTTCAACATTTGTTTTTACAAGATTTCCAATTTCAAATTTTTCTCTCTCCTTCCCCTCCCTCCCCGCCCCCTCCCCAAGACAGCAGGTAATCTGATATAAGTTATATATGTACAATAACATTAAACATCATTTTGTACTTTTGACCACTCTTCATCAGTAAGTGGAATGGATGGGGTGAACCAGGTGGTTGTCATGCTGCTAGAGAAACTAAGGCATGATGGAGGAGGGGGAAACTTGTCCAAAAGTCACACTGAGTGTCGGGGCACAGCTGAGAGCTCTGTAAAAACTGACCAAAGGGCCAGTGGTGCCATTTTAAGAGGCCATTAGCTTCCAGACAATTAGACGCCCTATTGTTCTTTAATGAAAATATCAGAGAATCCAAATTGGGCTCCTGCAAAATCCATCTCTTCCCCTTATTCTCTTGTGTAAATGAGGTTTCATTGTGAAGCCTGGATGCCCTGGCGTGTTAGGATGTGCAGATCTTGTTTTAGGATAAGATATGACAGTGTGGAAGCAGAGCCCTTTGGTTTGGATGGGGAATGGTATGTTGTAAGTCAATCCATCCATCCACAAGCATCTATTAAGAGCCTGCTATGTGGCAGGTGGTGTGCTGAGGCAGTGAATCCGGGTGCCCGGCCCTACTCCCCCATCATTAGCAGTCAGGAAGAGGCCAGAAAAGCAGCTTGAGGCTTTTCCTGGTGATGTGGACAACATTTCCTCTCAGATGGCCCTGATTGCGAGGGAGGATGGATCAGAGGCTGATTCAGATTCAAACCTTAAAGTGCCACATAAATGCCTGCCATTTCCACCCTCCATTGATAGTGAGACCTTCATCCTCCTCCTTTCAGGAAGTATCCTTTAAGCATAGTGGCTCATGTCATGCCATTATACATTTTAAAAGTATCATCAAAGCTCTAAGGATACCCTGAAGCCTGGGGTTTGCCATTCTCTGCCTCTGCCTGTAAACCTGTGCCTAAGGGAGGATGCTCACATTGTACAGTGTAATTATTTAAATGGAAACAACATAAATGAAGGAAAAGAGCTATTTACATCAAGCTCTACTAATTAAATGAGAAATAATGGGCTGAAGCTCGGAAAGGATGCATGGGGAATGGAGGGGGTGTGTGCTGGGGATCAGATATTCCTGCCTGTAGAGACTGGCAGACAGCAGCACAATTCTCCTGGTGAGGTAATTATGCCCCAGAGAGTAGATCTGGTCAGGGCCAACTGAGATAAGTACCTGGATTGTACAACATGCTTCTAACCCTATTACCTAGGACTCTTTCAGACACTGGTGTGAGTGCACTAAACACTCACTCCTGTAGCATCTGCCCCTTGGTTGGCAAGGTCATAGGTGAGAAAAGAAATATGCATACCTCTCTCCAAAGTGGTTTGATGAGAACTCTACCAAGACTTCCAAAACAAGCAACGGGAGGAAAGAAATCACAATGACTGGGATGGTGATTTCTCCTTCCATTTGGATGATCATTTCCATTCTGAAGAGTTAACAGAGCCCCAGTGCATGGCTGTCAGGACAGTCATGAGAAACATACACTCCACGTTTTCTATACAATCATTAGGAGAAGACGAGGGAAAAAGACAGGAAATCAATGGTAGATATGTAGAGGCAGACTGTCTTGATCCATGAACCTGGCTGAGACCTAGATTTCTCAAAGAGATTTTTTATTTCATCGATTGCTCCATGGAAATTTACTGTCCTGCCCTCTGAGAGGTAGCATGGTTTGGTGAATTGGCTCTGGCATTGCACATGTATGTCATTTCTCAACTCTGGGCCTCAGCTTCCAAACATCTGGAAAAAGAAGCAGAGTTAGACTAGGTGACATCTGAGATCTCTTCTCCCTCTTCTCGCTATGGTCCATATGAAAATTAGAATCATCTGTAGAATGAACCTCCTTAGACAATGGCCTTCCACTGGCACACAGTATGAAAATGTCAATGGACAATGACATAGGAAAGCTCTCCTGTTAATCACCCCCCTTTTTTGCATTTCTTCCCCCAAAGGCTGAAGTCAATACAATGATTGATGATGAGGCTATTCCTCTTTGAACTATCCTTTGGTGTAAATTCTTAGGAAATGACAATTGACGTAGTCATGAATCACACAGAAAAAGGTACGGAGAGGTCACAATCTGTACTGGTGGAAGAAGAACCAGTGAGGATGAGAAAACAGGTCTGCCAAAGTGGGATCATTGACTCTTAGATCTAGAACTGAAAGTGACCTCAAAGGCCACTGAGCCCTCATTATACAGAAGATGAAAATGAAACACAGGGAGAGGAGGGCATAAAGATAATAAGTATCAGAAGCAGAATTTGAACCCAGGTTCTCTGACTCCAGAACCAATATTTTTTTCCCTAGGAAGAGGAAAATTTGTTTCCTATGAGGAGAAAGTTGGTAGGATATTTGTGCCAAAGTGTACAAGGTGCCTCTTTATCTCAAGGAAAACTTGTTCATTAAATATGCAGAAATATTTAATTCCAAAAGGCTCAACTCAGATAAAAATGGGACCTGTGATTCCTTGTGAAAAGTAGAATGGATTAACAGATTAGATCACCAAACATTGTGTCAAAAAGACTTGGGTTCAAGTCCCACCTTTGATCTGTACTGGTTATGGGACCCTTGGGCAACTCTAAGATTTTAAGTTACAGATGAATGGCCAACCTGCATTGGCAGAGGGAATTTTCACATTAGAAGCCCTCTACAAAGATGAACTCTCTTGTTCCTTCTCCACTCCTACACTCAACAAAAAAAGACTGAAAACATATTCTAGTTTTGGATTAGTCACAAGAGCTAAGAACTGATGTCAGGGGGATCATTTGCTACTCAAACTGGATAGTTTTTACTTCCAAGGGTCCAATTCAACAAGCGTCTATCTTAGAAAGCATGGTCATGTCCAGGACACTAACCTAGACCCTGGGAGGATAAAAAGGTGAATAAGACAAAGTCCCTCCCCTCCTGCAAGTGACAGTCTGGTAGTACAGATAAGGCGGGTTTTCAAATAATTATAATAGAGGGGGCAGCTAAGTGGCACAGTGGATAAAGCACTGGCCCTGGATTCAGGAGGACCTGAGTTCAAGTCTGATCTCAGACACTTGATATTTACTAGCTGTGTGACCCTGGGCAAGTCACTTAACCCTCATTGCCCCACCAAAATAAACCAAACCAAACCAAAACAAAAAATAATTATAATAGAAAGCCAAGCTTGACAAGTACATTTCAAAGATAATAGTAGCTAGCATTTGCATAGTTGTTCAAGATTTGTTAAATGCTTTACATATATTATCTCATTTAATTCTCACCAGTACTATGCCCATTTTCCAGAAAGGCTAAGTTGCTTAGTCAGGGTGATAAAGTTAGTGAGTTTTGGGGTGGGGGGGGAAATGCAAGGGTCTAAGGTTGGGGAGAGATTTCTGTTGGTAGGGGGATCAAGGATTAGGGAGCACCTGGGTTAAACCTTGAAGGATGAAGAAGATTTTAATAGAATTTGAGAGGATGGTGAAGGACCAGGTATGTGGTGTTATTGTTCATCTTTCATTCTTGAAGAGGACCAGTGACATCAAGAGGTGATGTCATGACTTGCAGTTAATTGGATTTAAGTGAGGCAAAGCTGTGCAAAGTCATCAGCCTCACTCTCTCCTCCAGAGTCATTGGAGCCCAGTGGCAAGACATAGGTTAGGACGACTGGCCCATGAGTGTGGTACAGACAAAGGGGATGACAATAGTAGGGATGAGTCTGGTGAATAGAGAATAGGCCAATTCCAATCTCCCAAGTATTTAGTGAAGGCCTACTCTGTGTGTAGAACCCTGTACCAAACCAGTTCCTTGATACTCCAGCTGATGACCTGTGGATATGAAGCAGTTGCCTTCCAATGTAAGAAATCTATAATTAAGTGCTGAAGTGAGTGAAGCCATGAGTATAAAATAATAAAGCCTACTGAATGGCATGAGGAGGGGTCAAAGGGTGTGGGCTAGAGCTCTCTGTGAGCTGGGATAGTTGGGGAAGATTCTTCTGTGGGCCTTGAGTTGCACTGTGTGAATAACTTGAGTTAACTTTACAATTTACAAACAAACAAACAAACGAACAGCTATGGAGTGGAAATCTCTTTAACCCCATCCACTTTGAGAGGCATTGTGGTAAGGTGAATAGAGAGTTGGATCTGACATCATGAAGAGTTGGGTTCTGATGCTATCTCTGACATTTAGTAGCTGGATGACCATGGACAAGTCACTTAACCAAACTCTGAAAACTTAAAACTGCACTAAAATTTTTTGGGGGTGGCTCAGCCTGTATTAAGTGCCTACTTCCAAGACTACAAAAAAAGTGAGACAGGTCCTTGTCCTCAATGAGCTTCTAATCTATTGAGGGGAATAAACCAGGAATCAATGAGAGAATGACAAAGTATTTGAAAGCTCTAGTAGAACAAATAGAAAACTGAGACAGACCTTGGTCTCCAGGGCTTTGCACTCTAACTGGGGGATACTACACTTACTAGAGAGTTCAGCTGTAGGGCAAATGGAAAGGGATGGGTAAAGATTACAGCTGTGGAATGGATGAAAGACCCAAGGGTCCCTGTATGCATCGGTGGATGAGATGACAGTGCCCTGTAGTGTGGAGGGCAGATGGAAAGGGCTAGAGCACTTTAGGGTTTGGTGTTCTGTGGTAGATGGGGAGATTTGGAGGTTCTCCATTTTGACTTAGCTGGGTGGCTCAATGGATAGAGCACTGGCCCTGGAATCAGGAGGGCCTGAGTTCAAATGTGACCTTAGACACTTGACACTTACTAGCTGTGTGACCCTGGGCAAGTCATCTAACCCTGATTACCTCAAACTTCTGGGACCATCTCCAGTTGTACTTTTCACTGGACCCAGATGACTCTGGAGGAGAAAGTGAGGTTGGTGCCCTTATACAGCCCTTTCTCAATTAAATCCAATTCAGTGCAAGTCATGACATCACCTCCTGGTCCTCTTTGAGAATGAAGGACAAACAACTGGAAGGATTGCAGTCGGTAACTCTCTGCCCATCCAAATGGTGTAAGCAGCCTTGTCTGCTCAATAGGGCATGGAGCTTGGAAGGCTCCCACTCACCACCATTGGGAAGGGGGGAGTGGATTGAGGGTTTAAGTGGAACCTAGCTCAGAATCATTGATCATACCCTGCAGAGTAAGTTAACAAAAGGATTTAAAGGAATTTAAAAATGAGCGTGGAAGACATTTTGCAGTTAATGATGATATTTAGCATTTGCATAGAGATTTAAAGTTTGCAAAACACTTTACATATATTATGTCATTTGATCCTCACAACAACCCTGTGAGATAGGAGCTGTTACTATCTCCACTTTACAAATGAGGAAACTGAGGCAGACAGAGGTTAAATGACTTGCTCAGGATTGCATCACTAATAGGTCTCTGAGGCAGGATTTGATCTCTAGTCTTCCTGACTCCAAGTCCACCGCTGAATCCACTGGTGCTTCCATGAACTTGAGGTCCTTCAAATTGTATCTGATTCCTCAGGATGCTATTAAAAGTGGGTCTCAGGCACTAGGCCCGTTGGACTCTTTTCCACTTTGTCTGATCACCGACAAACACCATTTTATTTAATAAAAACTCAAGGTCTTGGGACAGAATCTTCAGGCTCTCTGGCTCCCTAGATAAGAGCAAATGGGTGCATCAGTTACAGAAACCTTAGCCCCAGGACTTCCCTTTGAATAAGGCAACATTATTGTCTAACACCAATAATTCAAGTGACAATGTGCTGCTGTAGGTCTGTTAACCTGAAATCTGGAATGGAATCTGTCACAAGTTTCCTTTGTGAGTGTGTGTGTGTGTGTGTGTGTGTGTGTGTGTGTGCAAACTGACTCTAAAGTGTTTAATGCCTGGAGTTGGGGGGTGAGGGTTGGAGATGCCCCTTAGAAGCAGTAAACAAAGAGGCCTTTGTTTCAGAGGTAAAAAAAAAAAAGATATTTCTTTTTAATCTAATAATTCTGCCTAATGCGTTGCTAACCATTCTGATATTGATTTCTTTCTCCCCTTGAGCTGTTCCTATTTGCAAAGATAAAATCCAGATCTTTCCAATATATACATGCTGCACAGCAGTTTTGCATGTTCAGTGGGGCCAGGGAATTATTGTTTATAATATTATCTATGTTTTGAATAGCCACTCTGTAATTTATGGTTTTGTGACGTTATAGGTCCAGAAAAAACAATATATGTATATTATAATGTGCATAATTAGAGGAAATACCCGTATTGATGAGATCTTAAATCTATTAGAACATTAGAATAAGTATATATTCATATACATGTATATATACATGCACAATGCATTTATAATAGGCAGTATTTATGTAGCATTTTAAGGTTTGCAGAAAAGCTTAAGAAATATCACATTTTATCCTTACAACAATAGTCAGAGAAAAGTGCCATTATCATCCCTATTTTTTTCCTTGAGGAAACAGAGGCAGAGAGATTATGGAACTTTTCCAGGGTCACACAGCTAGGAAGTATCTAAAGCAGGATTTGAAGTCAGGAAGAGGTCCAGCACTCTATCCACTGTACCACCTAGCTGCCCAATCTACAGCATTAGAGGGAATATTAATATTAATGAGATCTGATATCTATTGGATTACTGAAATATATCTAAATAGATACATACATGTACACATATGCACATACAACTATGCATAGCTATATAATTCTCTCTAACTATATCTAAATGTCTGTCTGCCTGTTTATATGTCTCTTTCCCCTAGATATCTTAGACAGTTTTAAACTTTTATAGTTTAAAACTGCATTAAGACTTTGGAGATAGTTTGCATATATAAAGTATGTGTACACATGCTCATTATATAAATGCATGTTTAAGATATAGATACTGCATGTAATTTTTTTTTCCTTTTTCTTGCGGGGCTATGGGGGTTAAGTGACTTGCTCAGGGTCACACAGCTAGTAAGTGTCAAATGTGTGAGGCGGGATTTGAACTCAGGTCCTCCTGACTCCAGGGCCGGTGCTCTATCCACTGCGCCACCTAGCGGCCCCCGTAAAATTATTTACAAGTGCTTTAAGCTATTATTTGGTCCAGACTTGTGATTTCTTGATTTTATATATGTGTGCTTGTGTGGTCAATAATTCAAGTGGCAATGTGCTAAATAGGACCGTTACATAACTTTACATATGTACACATATGTATAAGCATATTGACGCAAACCCCTTTCATGAATGATCTCACTGGATATATTGTTGTACATGTATATATGTATGTGTATATGTGTGTACATACACTCACAGACACATAGAGAGACAGAGATGGAGAGAGAGAGAGAACTGCAGCAGCACATTGTCATGAATTCCTGAATTATTGGCGGCATATATTATTATTCATATCTATGTGTATGTATGCATATTATGTATATATGTGTGCACATACAATCCATCAGTAGATCACATAGTGCTTTAAGGTTTGACAGGAATTTTTCCATACGTTCTCATTGGATATATATTTTATATGTGTTATAATAATAGCTCTCATTTATATAGTGCTTTGAGATTTGCAAAGAACTTTACCTGTACATAAAACACACGTATATATGTCTATATACACACACATATATGTATTTCTACACGGTGTGAGTGTACGTATGTGTGTACACACATATACATATATTACACTTCAGATTCTTGTGCTTTAACCTTTCTGGAGAAAAGACTCTTGGGACATTATTGAGGAAAAAGAGTTTTTTTCTTTCACAGATGGATTGCTTGGCTGCGATCATATTTTAGTTATGCCAATAAAATGAAGGGGAGACAGGAAACTAGGAAACTACCAGGAGTTGTTAGCGTGGGACTATTACCAAGGCAGAAATGAGGCCAAAGAGATGATAAATGTGTGTCTCGCACCCACTCCATCAGCTCCAGACTGACCTGGATCCTCTCTCCATCTGAGCTCCGGCCGAGCCCACATTTTTCACAGCGGACCTTAATAGTGGACATTAACTTCGCCCTCCCCCAAAGAGCTGACCCTCAGCCTACCCTCCGCGCGGCCCCGAGCTGTAATCACTCGCTCACTCTGTAATTTTATCAAATAGCACGCGCCTTTCCCAGCCACTTATTGGCCAATTAAGTCAAGTTCTCGCTGAGGGGGTCCAGCTGGCTTCAAGTTATCTTAGATGAATTGATTGAAGGCATTCTGCAATCTATGAACCCGGTTTAATGATCTAGGTGATAATACTTGTAATTCTTCTCAGTCAGGGGAATTTGCTGCAGCTGTTGTCTGCAAATCCATGTTCTGATACGCTGAAGTGCAGGCAAAGCATTAATCCGCCCTCAGAGTTTCGTAGTGCTGGCTGCATCGTGAAATAGGAAATTTAAAATGCACACTGCATTGCCGAGAAAAGGACCATTTTTCCGTTGATGTGTTTTTCTTTTATCTCATTGTAAATGTGTTTGTGTGTGTTTGAGGGAGAGAGAGGGAGAGAGGAGGAGGGAGAGACAGAAAGGGAGGAAGAGAGAGAGAGAGAGAGAGAGAGAGAGAGAGAGAGAGAGAGAGAGAGAGAGAGAGAGAGAGAGAGAGAGAGAGGCAGGGAGGGAGGTGGCAAGAAAAGGAAAGAATACATGACTGATAATGATTCATCATGAACAGTCAGTTGCAAATCCTCCCTTTCGAGGCTGCTGAAAAACACGGCATCAAATGCTTGAGATACCAAATAAGCTTTGCCTCAAGGCAAGACCAACAACGGATTGTTTTTCTAAAATATTGGGGTGGGGGCTCCAAGGCCCAAACTCATTATTTTTGCACAAAGTGTTACATGGAAGAAATAAATACTCCGAGTTTGAGCTCCCAACCCCCTGGATTGACTGTTCTTGAAGTGATAATGAAGGATGTCTACAGCTGACATAGGCCTTGAATGTAGGGCCGAGCACTTTTCGGCCCGGTGACATATATATTTTTTAAAGTAATCATTCAATAGTTTGCTGGTTGCCTTGTGGGTGGCTTCCCAGAGCCGATGAAATGTTCCCTCTTCTTCCTACGAAACACAGACTATACTGTACTATATATACTATACAATTATTACTATACCTATTATACTATGCAATTATTGCTATGCTATACTAACCAGGGGAGAGTTCTTTTCCTGTGGCCAATGCAGGATAGCTTAGGACAGAACCCTCTGCAGTGGATGTGGGAAGTTTATGTTTGCAGACCAAAGCTGATTCGAATTTCCAGATAAAAGTGGAGGCTGAGACTTTCATTTATGCTCTGGTGAAAAGACCTTCATCCTGCTAGTTCTGGAGAATGTGTTCCTTGAAGCTGAGAGATGCAATTGAGCCAGGCTTTGGGGATGGGTGGCTTGCTGAGAGGGACTGTTGCTCCTTATGAGATTCAAAATTCTTCTCAGATCACGTGGGAAAACCACCGGTATAGCTGCATTTTTCAAAGTGTTGCTTTTCGCCTTGGATGATGGGATTTAAGCTTATAGACCTGGAGTTGGAAAGTGATCTTAGAAGTGGCTTAATCCAACTTCCTTATTTTACAATGAAGAAACGGAGGTTAGGGGAAGTCAACTGACTTGTTAACAGTCACACAACCAGTAGTAGAAGAGTCAGAATTTGAACTGATGTCCTCTGATGCCTTTTTTCTACTGTATCACTAATATCTGCCTTGTCTAGGTTCAAAGGAGAGAAGGAAGCAAAACACACACATACACACACACATATGTGTGTGTTTATATATATGTATATTTTTTTCTTTTTTGAGAGGCACCAGCACTGGAGTCAGGAGGACCTGAGTTCAAATCCAGCCTCAGACACTTAACACTCACTAGCTGTGTGACCCTGGGTAAGTCACTTAACCCCAAATGCCTCACAAAAAAAGAAAAAAAAAAAAGAAAAATGTAGGATTGAAAAAGAAGATGGGCCAGAGCAAAGGCTAGCCAATGGCCAACCCCAATACTTTGTCAAAAGAATGTTAGAAACACCCTCAGTATGGTGGGTGGTTCAAAGTGAAAGATTTGCAGGAAGAAAACCAGCTGAGGGTGGGACAGGATGTGTAGGCATAGATGACTCCTGACTTCATCATAGGACAGAGTACTCATGTTGATGAGATCACAAAACTATGGGTGTTGAGAACGAAGATTTGGGGTTTTAAAATTTGTTTATCTCATTGTTCTTAATGGGGGAGAAACAAAAAAACACAACCTAGAGTACTAAGAGTTTGAGGTCCCCTGCAGGACTGCTATCAGTTCTTTCCAAGACTAAGTTCCAAGAAAGCTAGGTCTTCTTGCCCAGGTGCACATCTAACCTCTCAACTTTAAGCACAGTTGATAAACTCCTATCTTAAGAACTCACTGCTGCATTTGCTTCCAATTTGGCTTAACAAACATTTATCTAGCAGGACTGTCATTTGCAATGTACCATGCCAGGTGCTCAATAATCTTCAGTGGCTCCCTATTACCAACAGGACCAAATTTAAGCTCTTTTTTAATGCCATTTGAAGTTCTTTGCAACCATAGCCCCTTCCTATCTTTCCTGCCTTCTTACCTATAACTTATTCCTTTCCATACACTCAACAGTTGAGTTATGCTTGGTCTTCTCACTGTTCCTCACACACAATCAATCCTGTCCTGGCAGTGACATCCTCTGATGCCTGGATTACTCTCTTTCCATCTCCTCTCCACCCGAAATCCCTCAGCTCAAGCACCCACTTCTTTTTGAGGTCTTTCCTGGTCCTACCAGAAAATAAAGCAAAGGTTCTTACCTCAGGGGTTCATTGACCAACAAGGTATCTGTGGATAGGCTTCAGGGGGGTCAATGAACCTGGAGGGGAAAATATTGTATCTTTATTTTCAATAACATTGAACTTAAATTTAGCATTTCTTTCAATTATTTAAATCAAAGTTTTGAAGCTAGGTAGAACAGTGGACAGAATACCAGATCAAGAAGACTAGCCTCGGGACAGCTAGGTGTCGCAGTGGATAAAGCACTGGCCCTGGATTCAGGAGGATCTGCATTCAAATCTGGCCTCAGACACTTGACACTTAACTAGCTGTGTGACCCTGGGCAAGTCACTTAACCCTGTATGCCTTAGTTTCCTCCTCTGTGAAATGATCTGGAGAAGGAGATAGCAAACCACTCCAGTATCTTTACCAAGAAAACCCCAATGAGGACACAAAGAATTAGAAATGACTGAAACGATTGAACAAACACGTCAATTATTTTAAAATTTTATTCTGGGGGCAGCTAGATGGAGCAGTGGATAAAGCACTGGCCCTGGATTCAGGAGTACCTGAGTTCAAATCCAGCTTCAGACACTTGACACTTACTAGCTGTGTGACCCTGGGCAAGTCACTTAACCTTCATTGCTCCCAAAACCAAAACCAAATTTAAAAAAATATATTATTCTGAGATGAGGTATGTAGACTCACCCACACTGCCAAGGGAGTACATGCCAGGAAAAACGGTTAAGAGCCCAAGTACTAGAGCATTCTCCTGCAAAAGATTTGTACACATCTTATTCATACCCATATAGTGTGTATGTTGTCTTCTCCATTGGAATGTAAGTTACTTGAGGGCAGAGACTTGTTTTGCTTTTGGCTAGAGGTCTCCAGAGGTTAGCATAGTACCTAGAACAAGGAGGTGCTTAAAATAAATGCTAGGTAATTGATTAATTAGGGATAAGAAAGGGATAAACTGTGCAAACTGATAAGCAAACACAGAAGGAGTTGTTGCCGAAGTAATGAATGTGAAAGTATTTTGGAACATATAAAACAATATCCAAATTTAGTTTCATGATAGCAATATTTGCCACCTTAGGTCTGGGTTTCTATGGATCCAGTTCAATATTGGAGGCTTCTCACAAATCACTCTTTGGCTCATTCTCCCAGCCAGGGCATCCTCCCGAAACATAGGAAATTGGTTCAAATCTAGGTCTACCACTAAACAAAGGTCAAAGCCTGAATGTCTATATTCCAAATCTCATAGTCAATAAAAAGAAATAATTTACCTTTTTAAAAAAACACTTTCCATCCAAAGATTTCTGGGATTCCTTCAAATATAGGTTTTCTTAGCTTTCTTACATACTCTTCTTCACTTAATTTCAATTGGTAAGGGTATTAGATGAAGAAATAATGGAAAAATTGCAAAATTAAGTGACATCTCATAAAATCAGGCCTAGAGCTAACCCCATGAGCTCTTGTCCTTACACCAGAATAAGCCAACTCTCTTAATCAAATTATCTTGAATTTATTAGATTCCCTCTAGAAAACTCAAAGCACTTTAGAGCTTTTATTTAATAATGCAGGGAATCATATACACGTTCATGAAGGGCAGTAAGGGGAAGAGTGTTTTCTTTGTCTTATAGTTAAGGAAGAAAAAAGTAAAATGACTGGAATAAAGTCATGTGAACAGTGTTTTTCACAGAGTAAATGTAGTAGAAGCATGGAACTAGAAATAAAGGTGGGGTAGAGGGGGTCTCATGGAATTGGAGCTGGAAGGTACCATAGAGGTCAATGATGCCATTTAAAACAAAGCCCAGCCATTTTGCAGAGAAGGAAAGTCAGCCCCCACAAAGCCAGGATTCTAACCCAGGGCTGTGGACTCCAATTTCCCTTCTCTTTTTTCTAAACTGCATCATTTCTTGTCTTTTCCATGGACTCCAGTTGTATGACCTTGGGTCATTTCTAGACCCCTTTTTCTTGATCTGTAAAATGAGAGGATTAGATTAGATGATTACTTAATATTTGGATTTAAAATTTCTGTTGTCTCTAGAACTCAAGTCCCCCCAGTCCCCATCATTCTGCTTCATAGGGACAAACGTGAATATGAACTTCCTTGTCCACCCCCCCCCATCTCCACTTCCCCCAATATTGTTGGGGTCAGATTGTTCTTAAAGTCTAATACAGAGCCTGGCATATGGTAGGCACTCAATAAATGCTTGTTGATTGGTTGATATAAATATGAATTATTATTATTATTGTTGTTGTTGTTGTTGTTGTTACTTAGTCACATCACACGAACTGGGCTCTTATCCCTGACTATCGTAACAACTTCCTAATGGACTCCTGGCTCCTGGTCTCTTCTCTGTGAAAATCATTCTGCACACTGGGGCCAAAGTATTCCCCCTAGAGTACAAAACTGACTATGTCACTACCCTTCTCAAGTTCTCTTAGGGACTCTCTATTGCCTCTACAATAACACACAAACTCCCTAGTTTGACATTTAAATTCCATTGCCATCTCACTTGAGCCTACCATTCCAGTTTATGATCTAATTATAATTAATAAATTACTTACATTAATATTTAATTATTTTACATTCTTCCCCTTCACATATTCTCGGATAAAGCCAAATGGGGCTACTTGCTATTTCCCAAGCTCAGTATTTGGGAACACTCTTCTCTATATACCTTTGCACAGGCTAGCTTCCCTATGCCCGAAATGTACTCTTAAAATTCCCATGTTCCATCACACCTCTCTTCAGGTTCCAGCTTCTCTCCCGTGCCTGAAATGGCCTTGTTTTCACTCTGTATATAGTTTGCATGTACTCCTTGTATACATATTGTTTACGCATGTTATAGACATGTTTACACATGTTATACATTGTCTCAATAGATTGCAAGTTTCCTGAGAGCGTGGATTGCTCCAATCTTGTCTTTGTGTAACTGGCACGGTGCTTTGAACATAGCAGGTACATCATGAATGATTGCTGGTACTGATTGGATTGGTTCATCGTTATAATGATGATTTTAAAATGTATATCATGAAACAAACCATTTGAAGACCTCCTTTATTTCCTGAGATATTATACCCTTGGAAATGTTTGCTCTAAGAAATATATTCATCGAATGATTTTTTAAAATTGTCTTCCTACAAAGATTTGCTTTCTACCATTGTTTCATATGTGGCTTTGCATGTGATTGCTGAGCATACCACATCTTGAAATGACCACTTATTCTAATTTGTGCCCAGAGAGGAGAGACTTGCAATTAACAATAGGGAGCCAATGAATTCTGAAATGTGGAGGGGAAGCAAAGCAGGAAAGATCCAAATCTTCAGCAGCTAGGTGGTGCAGTGAGTAGAGCACCGGGCATGGAGTCAGGAAGACTCATCTTCCTGGGTTCAAATTTGGCCTCAGATACTAACTAGCTGTGTGACTTTGGGAAAGTCATTTAACCCTGTTTGCCTCAGTTTCTTCATCTGTAAAATGAACTGGAGAAGGAAATGGCAAACCACTCCAGTGTCTTTGCCAAGAAAACCCCAAATGGGGTCATGAAGAGTTGGACATGACTGAACAACAACAAATATTTGAGCATTTCAAGAGGCAAAATTCAAGTGATTCATGAAGTACTTCTGTGATAAGAAGTGTATCGGGGCAGCTAGGTGATGCAGTAGATAAAGCACCGGCCCTGGATTCAGGAGGACCTGAGTTCAAATCCGACCTCAGACACTTGACACTTACTAGCTGTGTGACACTGGGCAATTCACTTAACTCTAATTGCCCCCCCCCCAAGTGCATCAAGATAAGTGTATCAGGCAAATCATCTGGGACATAGAGGAAGGAAAGGAATGGTATCCAAACTGGGGGGAGAGTGAATAGAAAAAGAGGGAGCTAGGAAAGGATTTGGCTTCTTTTTGGTAAGTGCCATGTTTTCCTTCTATCTCATGATCTAGTCCTTAGTTTATTCTCTTCTTTATTTTTTTTTAGGCAATGAGGGTCACACAGCTCGTAAGTGTCAAGTGTCTGAGGTCAGATTTGAACTCAGGTCCTCCTGAATCCAGGGCTGGTGCTTTATCCACTGAGCCACTTAGCTGCCCCTTGTCCCTAGCTTCTTAAACTGTAGGTTGTGATCCCTTATGGGGTCACGGAATTGAATGGGGGGGGATTTGCAAAATTTGGCAGCAATAAAAGGTTATGCAAACCTATTTTATACCCCTATATACACAGAGTCTGGTAAAAATTTCTCAGGTGAAAAGTGGTCGCAAGTGCCACATATATTCTGTGGGGGAATATAAAAGAAGTATATGGCACCAGTCCTGCTTTCTAGGATCTTGCAATCTAATCAAAGGGAGAGCTGTAACACACACAAAGATTTCAGAGTAGTGCAAGACACACACACACACACACATACACACACACACACACACACATCAGGTGCTAAATGATGTGAGTGCAAACTCTCTATTCCAGGATCTGAGGGATGGTGAGAGATTAGCAGAGGTCAGAATCATTGGGTGAGGCTTCTTGGAGGTGGAAACCAATCTTTATCCCCTTAATCTAGGGATAGAGCTTCCATGAATATGAATAGGGCACGGAAGGAAACCACATCTCTGAGCCTATGCTAAGGTAAATGAAGGGAAGCCTCTGAGTGTCCCTGAGCTACATGATAGTCCTTTGGTTGGGTCTGTGACATGTGTCGCAGCCCCTTGGAGGGGTGGAGGTGGGGGGGGGTGGCTTCTGATGTCTGGGATGAGCACAGTTCGGTCCTGTAGTTCTAGGGACCATGGACCTGGAAGCCTTCCCCTGACTCTGGCTGACATCTTCCCTCTTTGTGTCAGAGACAGCACCGACGTCTCGCCTGCCTCAGCGTCAGAATGATTTTCTGTACTTGGGCTTTACGTGTCCCTGATTTTGGTGGAAAGGAAGAGGCCTTTGGGTGCTTCTGGCAAAGCGTGTCAATGCTTCTGTGCTGTGTTGTTGGAGGAAAGGAGCTTCTCACAGGGACATGCATCCCAGCTGGCAGAATTCCTCGTGGCACGTGGAACAAGCTACATTCACACTAAGCTTGTAAAACAAGAGGCATTAGAGGTCAAGGGAAGGAGTGCTGGATGGGGGGTCCAGAGCCTGGTCTCCCACAATGCCTGTTGGACCATTGGCCCTTAGTCCAATTGGACATAAACTCCTTAGGGTCAGGGACTATTTCCTTTTTGTCTTTGGGTCCCCAGTGTCTAGCACAGTGTCTGGGGGCATAGATAGGTGTTCAGTTAGTGCCTTTTGAAATTATTTGAATTTTATTTTTGGAAAAACAAATGCAGGGTAGAACTACCCTTTTTTGTTTGTTTTTTGCAGGGCAATGAAGGTTAAGTGACTTGCCCAGGGTCACACAGCTAGTAAGTGTCAAATGTCTGAGGCCGGATTTGAACTCAGGTCCTCCTGAATCCAGGGCCAGTGCTTTATCCAATGAACCATGTAGCTGCCCCTGGAACTACCCTTTTAAACCTCCTTTGCCTATAATGGTTGAGGCTAGAAGTTAACACTCATTGAGGGAATCTCAGTATATCATGAGACTGAGAGAGGTCACAACTTGCTCTGAGTCTCACAGCTACTAAGTGTCTGAGGTAGGATTTGAACTCTGGTCTTCTTACCCATTGTGACCCTATGATACCTGTTTTCTGTTAGAGAATAAACCAAGGCAGTTGAGTGACTATTTCTTAATGTAATTGGGAAGAGAGCATGTGACTAGAGGGAGGAGGAGGAAGAAGAGCCACATGGCTGAAATCTGCAAAGGACTCTGCAGACCCAGGAGTCCTAATGAAACGCTGATGATCCTGTAATTGAGCAAGATGTACTGAGAAGGAAGAATCAGGGAATAACAGCCTAGAATCACAGCCTTAGACACTTCCAAGCTCCATAACCCCAAGTAATTCACTTATTCTGTTTGCCTCAGTTTATTTTTTTGTTTTTGGGGCAATGAGGGTTAAGTGACTTGCCCAAGGTCACACAGCTAGTAAGTGTCAAGTGTCTGAGGGCAGATTTGAACTCAGGTCCTCCTGAATCCAGGGCCCTTGCTTTATTCACTGTGCCACCAACTTCCCCCTCAGTTTCTTCAAGTATAAAAAGGAGATAAGAACATCTGCGTCAAAGGGTTGTTGTGAGGATCAAGTGAGATATTGGGAAATGGCTGAGTAAAATGTCTGGTTCATAGTAAGTACTTAATAAGGGTTTGTTCCCTTACCTATCTACCATGTGTAAGTCACGTCTGACTGAGTTTCCCTGGGTGTTGTTATTTACCCATCACTAGATGCAGAAAATTGTATCTCTTTTGTGAAAGGGTGTGAGAGGAATAACAATGTTTTTTCTTATCCATTTATTTTCTAAGGAGTTCCCTTGATGTTCTATCTCAATTAAGTACTTTGCAACTTGATCTGTGGTTCCTAAAAGGTCTGTGAATAGAGAATTACTGTTGTAATGGACTCTCAATTCATATTTGTAGAATCAGCATAATTGAATTTATTTTATTTTTAATTTGTGGGTGGAAAAATAATTTCCATAGAGTAGTGGAAAAGAGGATAATTGTGCATGAGGCTGTGCGTTTATTATGTATGGCTTGCTATTCCTTTTAGAAAAGGGATCTCGATGGCATTCCATAGTTGGTGGATAGAGTAGGTCACACATTGAATAGTTTAAGCTGTTTTGACAAATCAATATATAGAGTTAGCTCCTCTTGGGCTCATAGGACCCTAGATCTGAGTGGAACATTGAAATCATTATGGACTCTATCCTCCTCATTTTAGAGATGATGAAACAGGCCCAGAGAACTCTCTACTCAACTGTCAAATTTATCTTCCCAAAGTACATCTCTGAGTATGTCACCTCCCTATTAAATACATACCATTGGCATCCTATTACCTCCAGAACCAAATAAAAAATATTCTAGCTTTTAAAGTCTTTAATTCCTGTTCTACCTTTTCAGTCTTCTTACTCTTGTTGTTGTTCAATCATGTCCAATTCTTTGTGACTCCATTTTGGGGATTTCTTGGCAAAGATACTAGAATAGTTGCTATTTCCTTCTCTAGGTTATTTTACAGATGAGGAAACTGAGGCAAACAGGGTTAAGTGACTTTTACAGCATCACACAGCCAGTAAGTATTTGAGGATGGATTTGAACTTGAGTCTTCCTGAGTCCATCCACTGTGCCATGTACCTACCCCATTCATATCCTTACTCCTCTCTACATACACTACAATGCAGGAAAATAACTTCTTTACTAGTTCTCCCTCAAGACACTCCAACTCTTACTAAATATATTTTAACTGGTTGTCCCCCATGCCTGGAGTTCTTTCTCTCTTCATCTCTGCCCCGAGCTTCCTTCAAGTCCCAGCTAAAATCTTATCTTTTATATAGAAAGCCTTTCCTGATTTGTTCTAATACTAGTACCTTCTCTCTGTTGATTATTTCTATTTTTTCCTGTCTGTACCTTATTTGTACACAGTTGTTTTCATGTCATCTCCCCCATTAGATTGTGAACTACTCGAGAGCAGGGACACTCTTTAGTTCTTTTTGTTTTATTCCCAATTCTTAGCCAGGCACATAGTCAAGTCACTACATTTATTAAGCACCTACTATGTGCCAAGCACTGTGCTAAGTGCTGGGGATACAAAAAAGGCAAAAAGACAGTCCCTGGTCTCAAAGAGCCCACAATCTAATAAGGGAGACTTGCTATTTATGTCTGAAAGTCTGTAAAGTCCTCGAGGACAGAGATTAGCTAAGGCAGGCAACATGGCAGGAGGGAAGCAACCATGGCTCCCAACGGAGAGGACCTATCAGCAGGTAGACCTGGGCTTATGGGATCTGGAACTGGGAGAGACCTGAGTAATCATGTGCCCTTTTTTTTTTTTTTACAAAGAAAGTGACTTAGGCACGGAGAGATTCAGTGACTGACATGCACGAGGTCAAACCAGGAGTAACAAAGGGGGCTAAACCCAGGCATCTTTTCCCAAAACCATCCTGCATCTCCACCTGTGCCAGAAGTGGCTCTTGATCCTGAAATGAGCTAGTGATAAAGGATGCACAGGTCTTGGGAATGGGCTTTTAGCTGTCTCAGCCAATCTCCCCAGTGGAGCAGGTGGCTGGCTGAGGGGGGCGGGGAGAGAAATATGGACCTCCCCCCCCCCCAAATATCAGTTCCTTTTACTTGAGGTTTACTGAATGGACCTGTTATGATTTCAGGATCCCCCTTCCCCAGAAATTGCCACATGATCCAAATTCATTAAAATGGCTTTTGGGGATGTGGTAAAAAGTGAAAGTTTTTAACAGTCAGTTAGGATAACTGAAGGACCACCCTTTCGGGGAGGAGACTGTGAGGAATCGCCCGTGAGTTTGCTAAACACTCCACTTCCGGGGTTCGAGCTTAAAGGCGAGGAGAGAAAAAAGACCTCACTTCCGTTCTCTCCTTGCCTTTAAGCTCGCACCCAGGAAGTGGGTTACCATGGGGCGAGAGAGAGATGCTAAGATAGCTCCCTCTGCTGGAGGTAACCCAGCTTCAGAAACAGATATTGGCCAGTCTTTAGAATCAAATCAGCAGAAACTACTCCCCCTGCAGGAAGCTATAGAACATAATAAATTCTCTCCTTGCCCACTGGCTTGCTCTGCACACACAGACGCTGACTCAGGTTCGACAGCGTGGTCCTTGGTGATCGGCCTGGTCCTCCGTAATAGCACGTGCTTGGTGCGGTTCTCAACCTCAGAGGTGGCTTTGGGTTTTGGGTGAGTTCTATACGGAATATAGACTAAGCTTAGATCTAAGACTATTTATTTGTATTTCTACTTTCCTATCTCTCTAATCAACATCACCTTCTTTTGTTGGCTAATTAATTCCCAAACAATAAAAGCTCTAACTAAAGCTCAGAGGCTTCTTTCGCTCACTGGTCTGGGAGATATATAAGTGAAAGGTTAAAGGGGAGTTTAATGCTCTTGGATCCAATTTTAAATCTCACAGGGATCTGGAGTTTTCCACAAAAGAGTCAGCAGAGTAAAGGAAAAGTAATAAGCCTTTATTTGGTCTATATTCACTCACATAAAGGAAGGCTTGAGGCTTAACTTGAGAAACCCAAGGACATGAGAGAAGACAGAAGACAGTAGAGGCTCTTCCAAGTGCCTTCCTTGCCCCCATTACTGCACATTTATTTTAAATACATTCTAACACACTGATATATGTGTGTGTTGTCTAGCCTGATTGATATATGCTCCTTGAGGACAGAGATTTCTTCATTTTTCTCTTTATATTCTCAGTGACATGCAAAGCACTTGCCTCAACGTTGGAGCTTGATAAAGGCTTGCTTGATTGGCTGGGCAGAGAATACATCGATCTCAGTCAATGGTAGGACAAGGATACAAGTGGACCTCTGGAAGGGACAGGATACGTCCTTGAATTAGACAGTGGAGCGATATCTAGTTCTTGGGTGTGATCATCTTCAAGCCACAGCAGAAGGAATGGGATCAATGAACATGAAAGAGGTATTCTCTTGACCTGGTGCCCAGCTTATCCCATGCTCTCATGTCTCCTCTGCGTTTGGTGTAGGTGCGCTTGGATTTACACAACAGGAGAGTTCAGGGATGTTGATGAGAGCCAGGGGGTTCTATAGGAGGTGGTAAAGTTTATGTAAGTTGCATATTATAGCCCAACTGGGTTAGCTTCCAGTTGTCAATGTCATAACCCTCTGGGAAATGTACTTTTTGCTATCACAGGAAGGGATTAGGGATTAGGTGGGATATGGTCCCACTTGAAAGATATGGAATGGCCAGCATGAGATCTTGCAGCCTGAGCAGTTTGCTGTTGGATTGATGCTTCCTGTGCAACATAGCTTTTTCAAGCCTTTTTCAACACTGGGTTGGTACAGAATCAATACAGGATAGTTTTCCTTCCTTCCTTCCTTCCTTCCTTCCTTCCTTCCTTCCTTCCTTCCTTCCTTCCTTCCTTCCTTCCTTCCTTCCTTCCTTCCTTCCTTTCTTCTTCCTTCCTTCCTTTTTTGCTCCCTTCCTTCTTCTCTCTTTCTTATCTTCCTTCCTCCCTTTCTTTTTTCTTCCTTCCTCTCTTTTTTCCTTTCCCTCCTTCCTTCTTTACTCTCTTCCCTCTCTCTCCTTCCCTCTCTCTCTATTTCTTTTTCTTACTTATCTATCTATCTATCTATCTATCTATCTATCTATCTATCTATCTATCTATCTATCTATTTACCTTTCTTTATCTTTATATACCTGTCTACTGTCTATTTATTATCAACACGTTCTCTCTATCTTACTAGCTAGCTAGCTATCATCTATCTTATCTACCTTTATCTCTCTTTATCTGACTACCTGCCTCTTGTCCACTTTATCAAATATCTATCACCTCTCTGTCTTCATCTATCTGCTTCTTTCAATCTCATCTATGTATGTGTGAACAAGCTTTATGAAGATGCAAGAAGAAATTTATGACTCACTGTAGATTTAATGAAAGAAAGAGATCAAGAAATAGAAGAACCATTGATTTAGGGGCTGGGGAGGCCAGGGGGCTCCTGCCTGAATCAGAAGAGAGGTTTTCATCTGCAGCTCAGTCTCCTAACAATAGTAAGACCTATGCATTTTTGCAATTGATAATTCCTTGTTGAAAACAGTGTATTTGAAAAACAGCATAGTGGGCTGAAATATTAAAACAGTAGGGTACTATGGTTATAATATACCAGCTATTGATAATGAGATTGCAACTGCCTATCCTCCTCCTGCTCTCTGTTTCCTGTCCCAGCACTTAATTTTGTTGTTGGGGGACACCCACAGATAATGTGTGTGCAGGGCCATTGCTGGTCTGAGCAGGTATTTTGCTTGTGTTTGTTGTAAGAACCCTTGTGGTGTGATACATATCATGGAGGTTTCACATGTTCTTTATTATCCTAAAGAAAATACTTCCCTAAAGTTGGACAATAGAGCTACTGCTTACTTACCTGGATTTCAACTATTGACTTCTTGAATTGATTTAAGAAGAGGCATCTTGTTCTGCAAGACCTTTGGGGCATGCTAACTGAAGGTGTGAGTTTTCATTACTAACCAGACATCCCACCTGGCATGTTTTGTCCTGTTTGGGGAGCCACATTTTTACAGAATACCAGAGGAGGAAGGGACCTCAGAGGCCAGCTGCTCCAATTTGCTCCTGAACAAGGAGCCTCTACTTCATTAAAATTTCTGAGGGAGCAGCTAGGTGGCCCAGTGAATAAAGCACCAGCCCTGTATTCAGGAAGACCTGAGTTCAAATCCGGCCTCAGACACTTGACACTTACTAGCTGTGTGACCCTGGGCAAGTCACTTAACCCTCATTGCCCTGCAAAAAAGAAAGGAAGGAAGGAAGGAAGGAAGGAAGGAAGGAAGGAAGGAAGGAAGGAAGGAAGGAAGGAAGGAAGGAAGGAAAAGAAAAAACAATTATGACTATTCAAAAAATGAAGTAGACTGCCTTGTGGCAGTAGTGGGTTCTTTGTCATTTGAAGTATTCAAGCGAGACAATAGGATGTGTTGTGTCCTATTGTATGCCATTCATTCTGCCAGACCCCAAAGATACAAACACCAAAGAAATAGCTCTGCTCTCAAGGAGCTTATAGTCTATTGGGGGAAACAACAGGTATACATATTACTAAATGCAAATTATATACAAAGTAATATTTGGGGGAGGGACACTTAAGGCCAATAATTTAGTTTATTAGTAAGAGAATAGGGGGAAGGAAGATAAGAACACCCTTGGTTACCTTCTTTTGTTTAGGTTGACCTCATGCCACCTCTTCAAAGCTCAGATTAAATGTCACCTCCCTTATTAAACCTTTCCTCATAAATGAAATGCAATGAAATGGATGAATGAATGAAAGAAAGCTCAACTTAAACACAATGTCCCATACTAGGTTTTTCCTGATAAATGGAAAGAATGAAAGGAAAGCTGCTCTTCTCTTGCCCTTCTTAAAATGACTTGTTTATTTGTTTTTCTCTGCTTTTATGCGTATGTGTTGTCCCTCTAAAGAGGGTGAGTTTCTTGGAGGGAGTGGACTCTTTCAGTTGGGTATTTGTAGCCCCAGTGCCTAGTACAGAGTAGGTACTTTAAAATACTTATGAAATTGAACTGAATGCATTAAATGAATTAATGAATGAAAACAAAAAGCATTTAAGTGCTGTGAAAAGCACTGTGCTAAACTTTGGTACAAATAAAAAGTAGGACCATTACTGCTCTCAGGGAGCTTACATTCTGTGAGAAAATTATTGATAATGGGGTGTTTTGGGAGCTCAGAGTCCCCTCCCCCTGCCACAAGAACTCTAGCTGGTTTTGCAGGACCAGCCCAGAGTCAGGAGAATTTCAAAGGAAATGTAGATGAACCTTCCTGACTACCTAAAGGAAGTTAGCTCACCAAGACCACCCTCAATTCATGTCAATCAACGGACTTGAATGTTACTGGCCAATTACCTTGGATCAAGGTGCAGTGACCTGTCTCTACCTGAGAGAGGATAAAATCTTTGGGGAGAGGGGGGTTGCCCTCTTATCTCCCCTGCTCTTCTCACTGAGCCCCTCTCCATCCTGGGATTTTTATGCTGGGCCTGGGGTACTAGAAGTGGCAGCCACTTGGTCCCCACTCCATCTCTCTTTTCTATCTAAGTATGCAGGGCTTCTGAACTTTCAGAGCCATGTCCTTCGTCTGTCTGCTGTAGATGTTACAGTCACAACAGTTAAAAAATCAATGTAGAAAATAACTCAATAGCAGAAATAGATATGATTTTATCAGTGGAAATATTAAAGAGGAGGCATGACCATCGCCTTTGCTGCTATACCCTAAGGACCATGGGACCTCTCTTTCTGACTTGCACCTGAAACCTACCGTATGTGTTGTCTCCCCATTAGAATTATGTCATTTGAAATTATATGGGGGTACCTATCTCTGTCCCAAGTTTTAGGGAACTTAATATGGAGTTTCTAATATATTGCTACTTATAAATTAGAGGCTATAGCACCAGTCTTTGGCATTAAGCATTTATTAAAGCATATTAAATGTTAAGAGGGAGAGAGACAGACAGATAGACAGACAGACAGAGGCAGGATGTGTCAGGTAAATGAAACCACCACTATCCTGTTGTCCACCATGTCCCTTCAGACCCTAATGGAGAGGATCCAGAACCTGGAGCCCAAGAGACTTGGGAATAGCAATACTTTCAGCATAGTGCCCTTAGCCATAATCCTAGGAAGCAATTCCCATGCTGTATGCATTAACACCATCAGATGTGAGTGAGATATGAACCTGGGTCCTCCTGGTCTAAGAGCAGCTCTCTACTACATGACCCTGCCTCTCTCCTGATTCCTAGCAGTTACTTGAACAAGTAACTTAACCTTTCAGTTGCGTTGGTAGAGGGAGTTTCCTTTATCAGGAATTCCCTATTCTGAAGATTGTACTCACAGGTACAATCCTATATCTTTATTTATTCTGCATATACATATTGTGGATTTGGACACTGTCTCCCAGGATAAAATGTAAACTTCCTCAAGAGGAGGAATTTTTTTTTGTTGGTCTTTGTATCCCAGAGTTCCTGACACGGCGTCTAGCACATAGTAGGGACTCAAAAATGCTTGTTTTTTGATGAATGGCTGGGTAAGGAGTGGTGCTCAGGAAAGAGTACTCATCGAAGAAATTTCTGAACTGCACGGGAAGCTAGCTGAACTAAGTGACCCCGAACGTCCCTCTTAACTCTTAGAATCTGTGATTCCATAAAACAAACAAATCTTTATTTCTGCTCCTACCTGGGAATTGAGAGAGTTACATTATGTTAGGAAAAAAAGGAACTAACAGTCTTTCCTTTGATGTCAGTTTGCCTAAGGGTTGCCCCGGCGATTAAATATCAGATTGAGAGGTACTTTTTTTCCTTTTCTTTTTTTAAAGATCGGCGTCTCACATCTTTCCTCTTGTGCTACAATGTTGGGTCTCTAGGAGCTGTCCGACCTCCAGTTAAAGGAGGCTTTCTTCTAGCTTTTATGAGCTCCTTTCTTATGGTAGGTCATTGCTTCCTGCTTTACACCAGGCGCCATGGGAGTGGCTGGCTTTCAAGACTTAAGTAAGAAAGGTATGCTTTTAGGTCCTGGAAGAGGAGAGATTCAATCTTGATTCAGATCCAACATGCATTAGTAGTCAAGTGAGAAAGAGAAAGATGCCGGTTCCAGATGCCGATTTCCAATACTTCGCCGGAATGTTTTATTCAGTTAGTAATGATATAAACTGGGGCAGCTAGGTGACGCAGTGGATAGAGCACCGGCCCTGGAGTCAGGAGTACCTGAGTTCAAATCTGACCCCAGACACTTAACACTTCCTAGCTGTGTGACCCTGGGCAAGTCACTTAATCCCAATTGCCTCACTAAAAAAAAAAAAGTAATGATATAAACTGTGCAAAAAGTTAATCAATCAGGCTGGAAAGGTCTTTGCTCTAATTTTTTTTTATATTGGAGTCTGTGAACTTTTTTTTGGTAATATTTTTGTAACTGGGACATATCTGATAAACATTTTGATAATTAGTTTTCTTTGTAATCCTGTACCTTTTATTAATTTTATTTTCACTAACCTCTAACTAAAATTTAGCATTTCATTCAATTATGAATTTTTAAAAATTATTTTGAGGAATCCATAGGTTTCACCATGCTACCAAAGGGTCCATGAACTGTGAAAAAACGTTTTAAAAAACTCTTTCATCATCATTGGTTTTCTTTGTAACCCCAAATTTTATTTTATACATTTAAATACACTCTTTTGAGAAGGGGTCCATTGGCTTCACCAGAATTCCAAAGGGATGTAGATCAAAGGTTAAGATTCTATTCTCTAAAAGGAGATATTGGTCATCTGGAGATAAAAAAAGATATTAATGGTCATTGGAATTATCCTGATTTTTCATTCAATTCAATGAATATTCAACAGTAACATAGTCATAACATACTATGCTAAATTGTTAGGAATACAAAAACAAAAAAATAGTCCCTGTCCTCAAGGAACTTATCTTCTACTTGGGGAGACAACGTTTTTACAGAAACATAACTGTTTTATATCTATATATCTATAGATATGGATATATACATATAGATATATATTGATATATAGATTGAAGAAGTACCCCAGTCAATGTGATGGACTTACAGAGTAGGGTGTTGGCTTTTGAATGAAGACAACTGATGGGATAGACAGTTTTTAGTGATTGGTTGAGGATCTGGTGGTCTTTTAAAAAACAACCCTGGGGCAGCTAAGTGTTGCAATGGATAGAGCACTGTCTCTGGAATCAGGAGGACCTGAGTTAAAATTCAGATTACTAGCTGTGTGATCCTGGGTAAGTCACTTAACCCTGATTAACAAAAACAAAACCACTACAACTTGGCTCCCTTATGTGGACTGTCATCTAAAGACCTCAGTTCTTGAGGGAGCTCTTTGATCTTTCAGACTTAAGATCTTTCAGACCTTCTCCCTTGCATCTTTTCCAGAGTTCAGCAGGGATTAGGTGTAGGGAATTACGAAATTTCTCTTTTCTGCCACAGATTCACCATGACATCCATGGTGTCCTTTAGTAGAAGCACATGCTTGTAGGAGGTAGCCTGAAAGAGGAATTCCACGGCATGCTTCCTATAGAAGAAATTTCAAAGAGCATGGTGCCTAGAGCTTCACTTTGGCCACTTATAAGGTGGCAAATCTCAAAGTTAAGACTTTGGGTCTTAAAACTGGGTAGGCTTTCCACTGGTTCTAGGGGAAGGGTTATGGTGCTTTCCCAAAGAGCCTAGCAGCATCCTAGCTGAAGATTTTAGCTTAGCCAGAGGTGTAATCCTCCAAAGACTGTGGTCCACCTGAGGAGCAATGTGCTCAGCAGAGGACAGTTTCAGTGAGCCCATTGGAGCATTGTTCCCTTAAGAGAACAGACTCAATGTGCCCAGAAGAGCAATAAACCTAGCCAAGGTGGCTCATCCAAGAGGGTGAGGAGAGGGAATATTATGAGAGAACACCAGGTGCTTTGTATGCATTGCACATACACATATGTTTTCCATGAGTGAGTCCCCATTTGTGATCTCTGAATCTGCTCACTTTCTCTATTAATTATGCAACTGTATTTTTAGGAGAACATTCTAAATTTATGGGCTATTGGGAATGTTCTATTGTGACTTTTCTTACTATGCTATTTCAGCGAATTCCTTTGCATCAATCTAATTGTTTTCTCTGAATGATTATTGAAAGATAAATATATGGGGGATTCACGAGTTATAGCTTTAGGAGTGCTAACTCATAGAGTACCTTGAACCGAGCATAGCTCCTCATCAAAGAACTTACCCTTTAATTTGGGAGATAACCAAAACGCTTCTTCTTCTTCTTCTTCTTCTTCTTCTTCTTCTTCTTCTTCTTCTTCTTCTTCTTCTTCTTCTTCTTCTTCTTCTTCTTCTTCTTCTTCTTCTTCTCCTCCTCCTCCTCCTCCTCCTCCTCCTCCTCCTCCTCCTCCTCCTCCTCCTCTCTCTCTCTCTCTCTCTCTCCCTCCTCCCTCCCTCCCTCCCTGCAGCCTTTTTTCTTTTTCTTTTTTTTGCAGAGCAATGGGGGTTAAGTGACTTGCCCACAGTCACACAGCTAGTAAGTGTCATGTGTCTGAAGTTGGATTTGAACTCAGGTCCTCCTGAATCCAAGGCTGGTGCTTTATCCATTTTGCCACCTAGCTGCACCCTCTCCAGCCTTCTATCTATCATAAACATAGAGTCATTTGATGGGGAAGACTATTAAGAACTGACAGAGATTAGGAAACATTCTATGATGAGAGATAGAATGTTGCCTATAGGGAACACCAAGTGGGCCAGTTTGGTGGAAAGTGAAATGCATAATGGAAAGTAAGATGTAACCATCCTGGAAAGATAGCTTGGAGAAAGATTGTGAAGGACTCCTCTGCTCAAGAAACTCCAGGGAGATAATGTTTTCTTTGATATCAAGAAGATAGAAGCCTGGTTCTCTTACATCTTTGATTGTTCCTTTTCTGCCTTCTTCACTGACTCCTCATTCTCTTCCTGATTGTAGACAAAGGGTTTGTTTTTAGCCACCTTCACTCTTCTTTCTTCATCTTCTCCCTCAACAATCTTATTGTTATGTTTTAAACTATCATAATGTTGTTGACTCCTGAATTGACATGTCCAGCCTTGGCATCCTTCCTGCTGGGGTACTGTCAATTCAACATGTCCAAAAGCAAACATCATCTTTAAATCTGCTCCTAATGATTTCATTTCTATTGGCAACACCAACTTTAACGAGGATGCCATGTTCAAGCCCATTGACTTTTCCTTGTCAATTGTATCCAATCAGCAATTAAGTCCTTTGTGATGATTATTGTCCCTGTGTCTTTGGGCAAGACAATTAATCTAGCTAAGTTTCAGTTGTTTCATCTAGACAATGAAGGGTTGGACAAGATGGCCTCTAAATTCCACTAAAGCTCCTGGTTAATTATCCCGTGGTACTAGGAACCTGTTACTCTGGGTAATCACTCAATCAATAAACAAACACTTATTAAGTACCTACTATATACCAGACACTGTGGTAGGCAATGGTAATACAAACAACAAAAATAAAACAAATAATGCTCTCAAGGAGGTATACAAAATAAGTATGAAATAATGGGGGACGCAGCTAGGGAGATCAAGAGAAGCTTCATATAAAATAAAGATTCTTAACCTTGGTATCATGCCCCTTTGATACTCTAGTGAAGCTTCTCAGAATATTTTTTAAAATGTATACAAAAAAAATTGCTAAATTTCAGATGCAATTTTTTTGTATCCAAGTTCATGGACCTCTGAAATCTCTCCTCTGACCTCTTGGTGGTCCATGGACTCAGGCTAAAACTCCTGATGTAGAACTTGGCATTTGAGCTAAGTTTTGCAGGTAACTATAGAGTTTGGAAGAAAAAGCATCAGCTAGGGGCTCTGACAATTGTCCTGGCAAGAGGAGATGAGGGCTTGAACTAGCTTGGGAGTAGGGAGATGTGAAAGACATTGTAAAGGTACAATTAATGAGACCTGTCAACTTGTTAGATCTATGGCGTGAAGAAGAGTAATGAGTCAAGGCTGGCACAGAGGTCACAAACTTGGGTGACTTACAAGGATGGTGACCCCTTTAGTAGTGATAGGGAAATTCAGAGACAGGAAAGATTTTGAGGAGGTGATAATGAGTTCTGGGTTTTTTTGGACATATTGAGTTTGAGATTAGTACAGGATATCTAGTTCAAAATATCTTATATGGGGCAGCTAGGTGGCGCAGTGGATAGAGCACCAGCCCTGGATTCAGGAGGCCCTGAGTTCAAATCCGGCCTCAGACACTTAACACTTACTAGCTATGTGACCCTGGGCAAATCACTTAACCCCAATTGCCTCACCAAAAAAAAAATTCTTAAAAAAACAGACAAAATATCTTATAAAGACATATATAAGACTTTTCTTCTTGGCCTCTCCCGAAAGAAGGTTCTGAGTCCTTAGTCTTATCTAGTTAGGTCTCTTTCCCTTCTCAGGCAAGGGATCCCCCACATTGTCAGTACTCTCCATACTCATACTGGAGTATTTCTCATACTGGAAATAAACATGTTTCTCTTTTCATTTGTCTTTTCAATTCCCCCTCCCTCAACCTGATTGTTCTCAGTCATGCAAACTATCTTGAAGCTTTGATAAGCCACAAGAAGGCAGGAAAAACCCAAATGGATGAGCCATAAGTTGATACACTGCTAACAATGGCATTGTCTTGCTTTATAATGTTCATATGAAAGATAGGAAGTCTCCTTTATCTCAGCAATATCAACAGTATCATTAAGTAGTGGCATGCTTATGAATCTAAACTGTAACATCCACCACAGAAAGTTCAAAAGACAGAATAACTTTAGGAGTTGCCTATTTTACAAAATCCCGGAGTCACAGAATGTCCAAATTGGAAAGGACCTCAGAGGCCAACCAATCCCAACTAGTAAACGAATTAGAATCCTCTAATGCTTGCTCATTTAGCCTTTGCTTAAAGACATTTAGCCAGAGGGGACTAACTACCATTCTAAGCAGCCCTTTCCACTAAATACCAGGGAAAGTTTCCTTAAATGAAACTTAAATTTTCTCTTCTCAATTTTTACCCATTGCTCCTAAGTATGCCTACTAGGGCCAAGTAAAGCAAATCTAATCTCTCCTCCACATGATGGCACTTGAACATTCTTGATAATAGTTATCTTGTCCTATACTTGAGTCTTCACTTCTCCAGCTTCATTTTATAGATGAAAAAAATTTAGTTTCTGATAACTTAAATGACTTCCTTTTGGAAATGCTACTAGTAAGCATCAGAACCAACAACATGAACCTGGATTCAAATCTTCTGACTCAAAGAGTAATGTCATTTGGACAACTCTCCATCCCCTAGATGAACTCCATGGTTTCTATGTTTTTATAATTGATACAATAAATATTAATAAATTACCATACCTTATGTGATTTAATTCAACATTTATTTTTTCAGGTATGGGTTAGACTAATTGGCCTTTTGGATCCATTCCAATTCTGAAATTCTGTGGTTCTGTGATATTACACACCTATAATAGCATAAGGCACTGTATTGTGATAAGCAAAGATGAAAAATGATAGTTCCTCCCCTCAAGAAACCTACAAGTACAAAGCAGGGGATAAGGAGGAAGAGATCAAAGACAGCACCAGGGAAGGCTTCATGGAGGAACTGATCCCTGAGTTTGTATGACTTAGCTCATCTACTATACTTATATTACTGTAGATAAGTCCATAGATTGTTAGAGCTCAAGTAAGGCTTAGATATCCTCTGGTTCAGGGTTCTTAAGGTGGGGTCCATGAAAATCTTTTTTAATCTTTTGATAACTGTCATTCCATATAATTGGATTCCTTTGTAATCCTCTGTACTTTATTTTTTTAATTTAAAAACTTTCTTCAGAGAAAGGGTCCGTTGGCTTCCCCATGCTGCCCCAAAGATCCACACACAGTAAAAGCTTAAGGACTCTTGATTCCGTCCAAACCCCTCATTTCACAGATTACTTGGTTGGTCACTTATCATTAGCCAAACCCTTATTTTGAGTACTGTGACATGCTCACTTTGAGGTGCAATTGATATATGAATTTCTAGGTGTGATAGTGAGAGTAAATGAGAGACCATGTCTTATTTTCATTGTTGTTGTTGTTACTGTTTTGTTACTTACTGTATTTTTTTTTTTTAGTGAGGCAATTGGGGTTAAGTGACTTGCCCAGGGTCACACAGCTAGTAAGTGTTAAGTGTTTGAGGCCGGATCTGAACTCAGGTACTCCTGACCCCAGGGCCGGTGCTCTATCCACTGCACCACCTAGCTGCCCCTTACTGTATTATTCTAACTAAAAGTGTAATCCTTATTTTAGGAGACTGCTTCCTAAGTAGATGAACCATTTATATGACACAGGAGGTATTCTTGAAGTATAGCAGTTCGTAGTTTCATATATTTGCATTTCAAATGTTATACAGGTGTTATCTTCTTTCCTTTTAGTTTCTGAAAATACCTTTTACCCCACATTAAGATAAGAGTAGCTTCTCTCAATGTCCTTTTCAGGATAAGTATTTGTATTGCTAAAGCGTGGTGTCAAAGCCTGAGGTTTTTTCCATATAAGAAAGAATAGTCCAATCTCAAATTACATTATTGCCAAAGGTTTGTCCTGGGACCCTTATGTAGATCTCAGTGCTTGCATTAGCACATGGAAGTTTGACAAAAGAACAGGAATGCTATTGACCCAGAATATCATGCCCCTCATCTGGAAGCACCTGAAGACTTTAGAATCTCTATCTCTTTCCCTCTAAAGTCAATTCATCTGAGATTTGGTCTCTTCTAACATATTCTTCAATAAGCTCTTTTGGAGGGAAGGAAGGGGGTCTAGTAGTACCATATCTCATCTGTACCACAAGAGAGTAATATTCAGAAATCTTTTGGAATTGGTTAAAAAGAGAGGGAAGTTGGAGGCATCTAGGTGGTGCAATGGATAAAGCACCGGCCCTGGATTCAGGAGGGCCTGAGTTCAAATCCGGCCTCAGACACTTCACACTTACTAGCTGTGTGACCCTGGGCAAGTCACTTAACCCTCATTGCCCTGCAAAAAAAAAACACAAAATAGAGAGAGAGAGAGAGAGAGAGAGAGAGAGAGAGAGAGAGAGAGAGAGAGAGAGAGAGAGAGAGAGAGAGAAAGTTGATCAGTGGGACAAATTAGATACACAATATACCCAGAAGCAAACAAACAGTATGTTTACTAAACCCAAGACCCTAGCTACTGAGGTAAGTACTCATTATTCAACAAAGAGTGCTGAGAAAATGGGAAAACAATGCAACAGAAATTATATACAAACCAGTATCTCATACCATTTACACCATTTTGGAGATAAGCTCCAAATGGATGTGTGACTTAGATATAAAAGATCATTTCATAAAGAAATTAGAGGAATAAAGAAGAGACTACCTTTCATCCCAATGGGATAGAAGAAGTGTTTCTGACCAATAAGGGAGAGTACCATGGAAAATAAAACAGATAATTTTGATTACATAAAATTAAAAAGGTTTTACACAAACAAAATCAATGCCCTTAAGGTAAGAAGAAAAATAGTTAATAGGGAAAAATTGTTGCAGCATGTTTCTCTGAGAAAATTCTCTTATCCAAGATATATAAAGAACTGATTCAAATGTATAAAACTAGGAGCCGTTTCTCAACAGCTAAATGATCAAAGGATATGAAGAGGTGGTTTAAAGGAAGGAAATCCAAACAATTAGCAGTCATATGAAAAATGCTCCAAATGACTAATAGAGAAATGCACAATAAGACATCCCTGAGATTCCATCTCACACCTATCCATCAAATCAGCAAAGTTGACAAAAAGAAAAAAATAGCAAATGTTGGTAGGACTGCATAAAAACAGGCACATCAATTGGTCCATCCATTTTGGAAAGCAATTCAGAACTATGTCCTTAAAGTCACGAAACGATGCAACCTGGCAACACCACTACTAGGCCTATGCTCCAAAGAGATTAAAGAAAGAAGAAAAGGACCCATATGTATAAAATTATTCATAACAACTCTTTTTGTAATGGCAAAGGACTGGATACCCTAGGGGTACCCAGCAATTGGGAAGTTTTTGAACAAAATATAATTATATGAATGTTATAGAATATCACTAAACTGAGAAATGATAAAGAGGATGGATGTAGAGAAATTTGGGAAGACTTATGAATGAATGCAGGATGAAGTGAGTAGAACGGGGAAAACAATTTATATGATTAAAACTTCTTTCTTTCTTTCTTTTTGTTGGCGAGGCAATTGGGGTTAAGTGACTTGCCCAGGGTCACACAGCTAGTAAGTGTCAAGTGTCTGAGGTCAAATTTGAACTCAGGTCCTCCTGACTCCAGGGCCGGTGCTCTATCCACTGCACCTCCTAGCCTCCCTGATTAAAACATTTTAAAGACAATTTTTAAAAACTTGAACTTTAATCAATGAAGTGATGAACCATGATTTCAGAGTACCGATGATAAAGAATGCTTCCCTTCTGACAAAGAGTGATGAACTCAAGATGCAGAATGAGGTATGTGTATTTAGATGTGACCAATGGAAAATATATTGTACTGGACTATATACATTTGTCCCTGCCTTCATTTTTGTGGTAGGATTGCATGGGGAGGGATGATGAACTGGAAAGTGTTTGAAAAGGAGCCAAACTCCTTTCATCAGAAGTCAGTATCCCCTGGAACTGAACCTGGTCCTGACTACATGTGTGAGTTCAAAGAGCAAGGCCCCTCAGTAGGCTCTTTGGGCCCTTCAGCGGTTTATAATTTTTAGATCAATATGGTACAATACTATTTGACAAAGATTTCTTAATTGTGAGCACCAAGCTAGGTGAGGAAGACACAAACACTAAAATGAAACAACAATTTAAATATTCTCTGTCCTCCAGGAGTTTAAATTCTACTGTGTGATTTGTGATTAAAAGAAGAACTGTTAGAACTGAGAAACTGCTGTAAAATGTTCACATTTCTCCCCCTCCCCCACCCCAGCTCACCATAGTTCTTTGAGGAGAGAAATGGGTTTGGTCCATCACAGTCACCTAAACTGAATTCAAATCAGGGTAGGCTAACATATTCTATAAGTTACTGACTTTTAATGTTTACTGAGCATCCCCAGCCTTGTTCTTACCCACCCTATCCTTTTTCTAACAATATACACTGGTAGTAAATAGCTTAAGGATCTCCTTTCTATAATTGCAAATGGTTGCATGTAAACTTATGACATGCTATTTAATTATTCTCTATTTCTGAAGCATGGCAATGAAAAATAAATTATCTCTAAAGCACAAATACATTTCAAAAGACTAAATGAAGGTCTCTCTATCCACCACTCTGTCTTGTGAAAAGTACACAATAGTCGATCATCCATCTAAGAGAGGGATAACTCACCTAGTGAAGGGAGATATATTTCTGAGGAGGCAGCTGTGATGTACTTTGTGTGTGCAGACAGGTATGCATTCTCTCTCTCTCTCTCTCTCTATATATATATATATGTATGTATATATATATATATATAAATTTCTGAAGGATATATCAAAATCAGCACACCCATGCAAAATATTTTTACATGATCTCCCCCCACTCTTGTTTTCTTCTTTTTTTTCCTTCAGGAAAGGCCACTTGACATGATGGCTATGAAAGACTGAAAGTGTAGACCTTGTGATCATACCAGTATTCAAATGCTATTAAACTTGTGAGGATTTGTGAATTGTGTTTCCAGTCAAATAAAATGTGAGTTTGATGGGGGTGGGTGGAAGTTGCACTATGGAAATTAATAAAATAAGATAGAATCATCTTTCTCACATGGTGAAAAGATGCACATTCCCACTGACATATGTGCATATTTATAACATAACAGAGAGAAATTGAGAGAGCACAAGTAGATTTGTTCACTAAGGTTCTAGAAAAGGATAATTATATTATTTTATTTACAGGGGCATGTTACAGTTTTCTGTTCAGGGTATGAGTTGTGCACAGTAAAAAAAGAGTTCTCCATCTGACAAAGCTTTATCAATTTGCATTTTAATACAAAATACAAAGTAGCATTTTTTTTGGGGGGGGGCGGGACAGAGAGCTGACAAACCTGATGTCAGTGGATACCGAACTCCAGGCAGATGTACTGTTTGAAATCTGCCTGATGTACTGTGGCTGCCAGTAAGCATTACAATAATACTGAGTGGTCAACATGTGATTAAATATCACATGTCAAGCTTAGCAAGGATGGTCCTTCCTTAGAAAATTATATTGTTAAAAATCAGTGATAAAGCTCAGGCAGCCCCTTCAAATCCATAAAGGCATGTGAAGCAGCTGAAGGGTGCTTTGAATAAAACCAGGACTAAAGGAGAAAAGAGCCAGAGACAGGTAATCAGAGAAAAAAATGATTGTACAAAATTTCCTCCATAAATTTCCCCTTCTTTTGCTTCAAGAGCACACAGGGAGGGGGCGGGGAGGGAAAGTCTCTGTCTTTCCCCCAGTTTCATCACCATTCCTTCTACATGGAAAGTTCCTTTGAACTCCTGTTCCCTTTTCTTCACTCTGCCCCCTCCACATTCTTGTTTAGTAAATGTTGAGAAGCCAATAAAATGGAAAATTTAGATTGACCATGAATCCAGATTTAAAACCTGTATCCATCTCCTGATAATAAAAGGACCTCCCTCGCTCCAAATCATGACCAACTTCCCTGTCACTATCAAAGCAACTACCCATCTATCACAAGAGTTGTGATTCCTGGCTAACAGATTAGGGGCATCAATAAAATACTGTAACCACAGTTTGAGACAAATGCCCTGATATGGATAAGGTCAGAGGCTGACCCAAGCCACAAGAAAGCCTCAGCATATTTATCACTGGCCAAGCTTCAAACTGAGTTTTAAATAGTCAGCCATGAACAACTGCTGCCAGATGGTGTCAAGATAATTCCTCTAAGTGTTAAAAACACACATTTTGGTCATATTCAATAGCAAGACTGTAGCATTATTCTGAACCGCAGTTCATTTTAACATCATTCCTGCTATGTTATAAGTATATTATGAGTTTGAGTATAATTTAAGATTGCCCACACAATTAACACATCAAATTCCTCCCTACACTCAAATTACTTTGTATTTACTCTGTATGTGGTTTACTCATATTTATCTACACACAAGCTATTATACTCCCACTTGAATGTAAACTCTTTGTGGATAGGGACTGATTTTTTTTTCTTTCCCCAGTACTCAGTAGAGTGCCTAGACCATAGTAGGTACTTAACTGGATTGGATTTAATTCTGTTTAATGCAAATGACTCATGATTTTATTTAAGAATAAATGGGTTAGGGGCAGCTAGGTGGCATGGTGGATAAAGCACCGGCCCTGGATTCAGGAAGACCTGAGTTCAAATCAGACTCAGACACTTGACACTTACTAGCTGTGTGACCCTCAGCAAGTCACTTAACCCCCGTTGCCCCAGAAAAAAAAACAAACACCGAATAAATGAGTTATTCCAAAATCATTGGAATGAAAAAGTTATTATTCTATATTTTAAGTGCATTAGAACTTTGTTTATTTCTGCTTGCCTTAACCCCCGAGTTGCCAACTCTTAATCATCAAAGAAAAAAAGAGTTCAAATTTTGGGATGTTTCATTTCTGTAACATAAAACGATCCCAGAATAAAAGATTCATTGGGAAGAATGTTGGATTTGGAATCCAGGAATCTGAGGTTCAAACCCTGCTTTCTACTGTTACTACCTTTATTTTGGGCAAAGCTTTCTGGGCCTCAGTTTTCTCATCTGTAAAATGAATGAGTTAGTTGAACTGGATGACTTGTAAGTTCCCTTCCAGATCTATACAGTTGCCCTTCACCCTATCCAAGAAATTTAAGGAAGGCTGATAATTCTATAATCTATTCACCAGACAGAGCAACTAGATAAAGACTGCCTTTTTTGTTCCCTTCAACTTTACCTAGAATTTGAAATAGTCATAGGAACTCAGAAACCTTAGATGAGTGGGGAAAGTTTGTCAGGGAGTGAGTGAGGGAAATTGAGAAAGGAAGAAATAAAGAAGAATGGGAAAAAAGACAAAAGAAAAAAGCTTGGAAAGAAAAGAAGACAAGATGAGATAGATGAAATATTTATTAAGCATTTAAACTGAGCTAAGCTGGAAAAAGCCATGGAGTGGGGTGTGTGTGTGTGGGGGGTTGTAAGAAGAAGAGAAGAAGGAGGAATAGAGGAAGACTATGATAAGGAGATAGACTAGAAATCTTGTGGAAGTCTATACTTAGGAAAAGTAAGACTTTTTCCTTCCCCTACTTTCGGCTTACCTATCAGGGCCAGGAGAAGATGTGCCAGGTCCAGGTATCCCATGGCAGGGAGATGAGTATTATAGCCAAGTGCAACCACAATGGCGTGAAAATGTCTGAGAAGTGAAAGAAACATTGAAATAGTGAAATTAACTAGGGAAAAATGTGTGCTGGGAAATGTAAGGAATTATTATGAATTCAGTTTTGTTGTGTTTTCCCACCCTTCCAATGCTGACTTTAGAACATCAGAAGCCTCTCTGTAAAATCAGCATTATTCTGTCAAAGGATGAACATCTTTTGTCCCTACTAGGAGGGCGAAGTTTTATTACTAGAATTGTTGAGCAAATGGAGGGGCATTGAAAGCCACTCTCTCCTCCCCCGTTATTCTCAATTTTAGGTCAAAGAGCGAACTTCATTTTATTCAGCAGGAGGATTCAGTGGAACCTCTGATTTGCTGGACTGGGGGCTAATTGGGAACCAATCAGGAGTTCCCTGTGTCATCCCAGCAAGGTGCATGTCCCTCATCAAAGAGCCACACAACACATGCCCATCTCCGTGGGAGGTGCTCTGGCCCAGTAAATTAGGGGCTTCCTTGATCACTTTTTCCTATGTTGAGAGGAAATGAAAAGAATAGAATTTATTCAGACTTGTTTGTAATAGTTGCAGCCTATGTTAGTAAATTTTACTTGAATATTTTTTCTATGTCCCACCTCTTATGACCTCAAGGTCAGAAAAAGAGACTTGACCTCCTTTCCCATCAATATGATATTTCTCACCACAAGCTTACCTAAAGCACAGTGCTTGGCACATAGTAGGTGCTTAATACATATGGATTTGGTTGGTTGATTGAGCATAGCAAATCAAGGTAGAAACTTCATGCAACTGTAATTATCAAATTAACAGAAATGCCCAGATTCCATTCAATGTAAGAAATAGCTGCAATATGGACATTTTGCATAGTTTTTTCTGAAAAGCTGTTTTCACTGTCATCGGAACCACGATTTCCCCCCATCTCTGCTACATAATAAAGAACTGGCTAGAGAGCGAACCCCAAACTTCATCAGTCCGGGGTGAGGGGAACAATCAGGTGAGGAAGATCCAGGAAATCTGCAAATGGCTTAAACCCGGGAGCCTTGACTGGCAACCCAGCAAGTTCTCTGAGCTTGGTGAATACAAAGATTGCAAATGTCTTCTGCTTTTTTTAACTTATTATTTTTGGCAGGGTTGCATATGTTATCTGTGCTCATTCTATGAATCCAGCTGATTATTATTCCAATCACCAGAGGAAGAGAGAGTCACATTAATTTGTAGTAATTAATAGCACTGATGCATTTGACAGCGCATGTTAACAAGCCTCTTTGATTGTTTGGATCTCTAACTGTGGCCCTTCTTGTTTGCATCACCTCCAAGGAATTCATAATATCAAAGCTTAACGGTATCTGATACTTGTCAAAATGCAATTTATAAAAGTTTAATTCTTTTATTGATTTAGTTTGGTTTTGATGCCTGCAGAGTCAGCTCCCTTGACAGAACTTAGCGGATTCAAATGCTTGTCACCAGCTCGGCCTCCTTTTTGCAGGGAACAATTGCCATAGGCCAAGCCAACAGGCATGGTTTAATTGCCATTAATTAAAAGCATAAATCTCTTTTTTCTTCAGTTGCTGCGCTCTTAAAGGGGGCTGCGCATCTCTCTCTTTTCCTGTGTTTGTCAGAACACCTTCTGGCGAACAAAGTTAACCCATTCCATCTTCTCTCAAGCACTTTCTGAAATCATCTTTTGAAGCAGAGTGTCTATGATCTGATGTGAAATGCATGCAGTTGGGTGATATTTAACAAACTGGATTTCTTCTTTATTGCAGTATAATGAGGTCAAATGAAGCCCTCCATGGGTTGTATACATGCTTAAATGGTTTCTGCACCAAATCCATTTTGACAGCAAATGAACCAGCCGCCAAACAAAACGTCAGCTACTTACACCCCCCCCCCAAAAAAAACCCCGCACAACTGGCTGAGTGGTGCGTTTAAAATAAAAATATTCACTTGCTTCTAACAGGAGGTTTAAGTGACCTTCCACCAAAATAATTCTGTCTGGTCATTTTCGGGATTGGAAGCAATTAGTGAGATCCTTGGGAAAATAGGAACGGCTGCGCTTAACAGAGCCCAAATGATTATACAGTAAATATTATCCCAGCTCCGTTTACCTTCTAGTATTATCATTAAATCTGTTTCATTTAGAAGGAGCCCAGTAATGTTGTGAGCTAGGTAAAAATAATGAGGAGGGCTCATCGCTCACTTTGATTAGAGGAAGGTAAAGGGGGTGCCTGAAGTGGGTGGGTTCTTTATAAATGTACATATTTTTTCTTACTTGCCCACAATTATCCTATGAAATGATTATCCACCATGCTTTGCTAGTCAATGGCAGTGTCAAAACAAGTCCGTCTCCCCTTGCTGCTAAGCGCCTTCTTCCTCTCTACACGCCCTCCCTTCCCCCCCACCCCCAACCCCCAACCAAGTCCTGCTGTGGTTAAGGGAAGTGTCTCTGTAAGTAGATTATACTTTAAAGCATTTACACATATTAGTTTTGCTGCATCTGCCAGCATTAGCAGGATTGTCGAGCCATAGAAGTCGTCTTCCCTTTATTAGGAAGGAAGGGAGGGAGGGAGGGAGGGAGGGAGAAAAGAGTCAGACATACGGAAAAAAAATTTAAAAGAAAGGAACACGTTAGAAAGAAAATGAAGGAAGGAATGAAAGAAGGATGAGAGGAATGAAGGAAGGCAGGAAAGAAAGGCATACGGAAAGAATAAAAAAGGAAGGAAGAAGGAACTGAAGGAAGAAAAGGAAAGAAAAAGAAGGAAGGAAGGAAGGGGAGGGAGAGGGAAAAGTTTTTCACAAGGTTGCTTTGAGTGTGCTGCCATGAATATGTGATGCATCTGTTTTCACCGGGTCAGACCCGGGGAAGAATGATTGATTTGGGGCCCCAGTGTACTTTTTGCAAATATCTTTAAGTGGATGCAGTTTGGCTTAATTGGGAGCTTTACGGCTAGACACTGCTGATCACGGAATCTCTGGGAAATTCTGGGCTTGGGACGGATGGTGTACAGGGGAGGGAGGCGACTCCGGGGGCAGCTTCCCTGATGGTCTGCAGGAGCCCTAACCCGCCCAAGTGACCTACATAA
>NC_057864.1:39964859-39994859 GCF_019393635.1 Dromiciops gliroides
AAACATCTAAGCTTTCAGTAAATTAAATTTCCTCCAACTTGCCCCCCCCCAATAAAACATAGACCAGCAAATGTTGGAAAATCTACTGAGTGCTAATAGAATGGTTTTTGCCTTTAGTAATTTATGGGCACTTTCCCTCCCATCTATCGATCACTTTTAAAAAAGTAAACTGCATTAACATTTTAGACAATAATGGCTCCAGAAAACGTTGGATTTTTATCACTCCGGAAATCTTGGCCTGGCATACACTTTCTTTTGCCATTGGGGAAGCCTAGGTGCCTCCCGGTGACTGGGATTGTGGCTCGTTGCCCAGCTGGCATTGACATTGGCACCCCAAGATTTCCAGGAGTCTTGGGCAATAAGTGCTGGGAGTGAGTCATGTGGTCAGCAATGTAAAAGAATACACAGCCAGCACTTGATGAAAAGAGGATAGAAGAGACAGTGACTAGATGGACCCTTATTTAATCAGGTAACTCAACAAGTTAAAGACTAGGAATTGGGATCTGAATCAATTTGGACTTTATAGGGAAGATTTAGGATTTGGAAGACCTACTTTCTCTGTAGCGCCATCTACTGGTCATCTTGTAATTTGCTGACTTCTTGGCCTTAATACCCAATTGGAGAGAGCTGCCTGTTGTCGTTCCCAGGATGAAGGTAATGGCTTTTGTGTTCATTTAAAACCATTGGACCAATTATCCAAAAAATAAAATAAAATAAAATCCCCTAGTCAAGTTAGTGAAGGCCAAAAGGAACAAAACAAATAAGGTTTATAGAAATGTGTCAATATGGTTATTCATAATGCCTTAAAAAAAGGTGAAGAAAAAAAGAAGCAAGGCCCTTTTTTATGAAGCAGAAAGTATAAGAATCCCATGAATTTTAGAACATGAGTAAACCGTCTGTGCAGGGAAATTTATTCTCACCTTGATCCTTCAACATCCTGTGTATCTCCTATTCTATTAAATTAAGGCATTACTGAAATATGTTTAAAATTGAGCCCCATCCATCATAGCGATTGAGTTAGAATATCTACATAATATTTACACATCTCAACAGAAAAAGTAATTTTTCTTTTCAGTAGTTATCATTTTTGAAAACCTGGGTTGACTCACAAGCCGCCGGCTGTCTCATCCCTTACTAAGCATTTCCTCAGCTGATGCATCTCACTGATTTGATCTCACTGATTCGGTAATAAAATCATTGGTCACTCAGACACCCGGAGCCGGCCGCCATGTGTTGGATCACCTGCTGTTAATTCAGATAGCGGGATACAGATGGGACTCCCAAGCCCAAATGTGTTCATCTGAGAAATCCCAAGGCAATATCCCACGGATTACAATATTGCAAAAATATCCTGTACATTACTGGAAGTTAAATATGGCTAGAATTAATTATTAAAAGTGTATTTACCAAGGTTTAGCAACTATTTAATATGTGTTGCTTCCCAATGGGAGGTGAGCCTACCTAAGGACTGGAGGATCCTGGGGCCTTTGGAATTTATTTAACATATGATAAGCACTTGATTAAATGTAAATTAAATGTTAGTTAAGCATGGTTCCAGAGCTCATTTAAAGTGTCATATTAGCAAAGGGTTTGCCCTATCCCATCTTTATTGTTCCCAAACAATCAACTCCTGGCAGCTAGATTCTGAATCAAAGAAGACTTGAAAAGATGGGTATCTCTGATTCTTCAATTTTAAAGGTAAAGTCATGCTATTTTTAAGTTACTGTTTTTCCCCTTTGAGAAAGATTGTTGTGAAACATGATTTTCCCCATTTTCTACCCAAATGCTAAAACAAACAAGCAAACCTTTTTTAGAACTTGATTTTTTAAAAAAATATTCATTTATTTAGTCATTCATTCATTCATTCATTCATCCATTCATGTATCTATTCATCTGTTTTTCTGTCTATCTATCTATCTATCGATGTATTTATTTATTGTTACTTCATTAAGAGAGACTTCCATGCCAGGTGAGAATACTGTGTTGTAATGAAAAGTTTTCTAAACTTGAAGTCAAAAAGACCTGGGTTCTAATTGCATTACTGTTTCTTATTAGCTGTCTGACCATGGGAAAGTAACTTAACCTCTATGAAACCCAATTTCCTTGTCAGTGAAGTGAGAAATTGGATAGCACGTACCTCATAGGTTTTTGTTTTTGATGTCTGTCCTCTATGCTTGGAATTTTCTCCTTCATTGTCTCTATCTTATGGCTTCCCTGGTTTCCTTCAAGTCTCAGCTCAAATCCCACCTTTTGCAAGAAACATTTCCTTTTCCTCTTTAATGCTAGTGCCTCATCTCTGAGATTATCCCCAATTTATCCCATATATAACATTTGTACATAATGGTTTGTGTGTAGTTTCATCCTTTAGATCATCAGATCCTTAAGCACAGAAATGGGTTTTGCCCTTCTTTGTATCAACAGTACTTTGCACAGTGCCTGACACATAGTAGGCACTTAATAAAATGCTTGCTGTTTTACTTGACTTGGCCAAGACCCTGTGATTTCATCACCTTCTGGTAAGGAGACTCTTTCTATCAAAAGGAGATGGTCACTTTCTCTGCAATTTTTAGTTTTAAAGAATTGAATGGGGACACTGGTAGGTTAAATGAATTGCCTGGGATCATATGGTAAGTATGTGTCTGAGAAAGGGCTTGAATCCAAGAATCTCTGATGCTGAGGCTTGTTCTAGCCACTAATCCAGATTGTCTCTCCCAAAGGAATTCTGAAAGACACAAATAAGATAATGTATACAAAGTGCTTTGTAAACCATGGAGTGTTACATACATGTTCTCAATTATCATTAATACACCAGAATTGTTTCCTCAAATGTCTGGCAGCTGATTCATCTGTCACAAACTAATCATACAGGACATATAAGGAAGGCCCGTTGGACATCTTTATTCTGATAGATAAGTCTTAAGTCTTTCTGTCAGTACTATTTCAGCCCTTGCTATAGCAATCATCTCTGGACGTGATGTGTAGACGAGTGGTATGTTATCTATTATGGCTATTCACCACTGGTGGAAAAAGCTCACCTTCTCACTTGATGACCTGATGAGGTTCCTTTAATGTCACTTTCTGTGGCAATGTCACATTTAGAAATAAACTACTCTAGGAGGTCATGGCTTTCCTTTTGTTACAAGGAACAAATGAGGTATTTATAAAGCTCTTGGCACAGTGTCTGGAACATAGTAGGTAGATGCTTAAGAAATACTTATTTTTTTTCTTTCCCAAATGAAATTTTGATGACCATTTGTCAGATATGTTGTGGAGAAGATCTACCAGATCCTCTCTTAGGTAATTCCCAGCTTTGAGAGTGGGATTTCATGAAATCCCAGAGAAGTGGGTATGAAGAACCTGATTGTGAGTCAAACACAGTGGTCCTCTATCCACCAAGAACTCAGAATAACCCCTGTTCAGAGCACTCTAAAAAGATAAGCCCAAATTCCATCCAGAATGGCAATAGGAATTCTAGCCTATACCAGACATGAATGCTCTCTATTGAATAACCCAAAGTCAACTAGATTTTGAAGGCTGGCTGGTGATAACCCTGTTCCAAAGATTCCCAACCCTATTTCATGTTGGATTATTGCATTCATCACCTGATAGGTTTGGGCAAAACAAGATGGAACTTCCATTAGCTCAAGGGTCATGGTGAAAATAAAAGGCAAAAGATGAATCTAAGGTTTGACAATTACTTTGTTTCTCTTAAACATTGGATCTTTCCTTCACCCTTCACCTCTACTGCTCTCTCTTTCTTGGCTATTTCCTGGTCGTTGAAAGAAGAAATAATTTTCTTCCTTCTACCTCTTTACCTTCTCTAATTTCTCTCTTTAATTTAATTTCTTTTTTCTTCCCAATCCTTCTTAATTATTTATCTTCTCCACCAGAAACCAAAATAATTAGTTAGGCAAGTATTGGCTTCCCATCTTTCTTCCCTAGAAAACATATTTTGATATATCCAGTTCATTTGTATCTGCATTTTGTCTTTGTGTGTGTGTGTGTGTGTGTGTGTGTGCGTGCGCGTGTGTGTGTGTGTGTGTGTGGGGGGAGACTGACTCTAAGTGGAGTGATTTTGAGTCAGTCTGCTTGCTCTCACATTTATGTTATCCTTCTTCAAATGTAGGCACCTTGAGGCTAGGATTTGTGTCTTTACCCATTCCAATGTCTACTTTCCCTGATTATTATGCACTTAGTAATAGGCAATTAATGATAATGTTGATGGCTTATTAACTTGGAACTGATTTGCACAGATGAGTGAGTGCAGTGATTTCTTTGGGAAGATTTTTTTTAAAGGCTGGAGAATAAGACAACAAGTAAGGGCAGTGGGAGGGTGAGTCCCTACAGAGGCACATAGAATGATGAAATGAAGCATGGCCTTGGAATTAGAGGACCCAAATTGTAATCCTGGCTCTACCATCACAGAGCCTCAGACAAGTTATGTAGAAATCAATTATCTCATCTGTAAAATGGAAGTCATGACAAAGGCAAGATTTACATCACAGAATTGTCCTCTGGCCTTTATGAGGTGTATATATGAAAACATGAACAGAACAGATGGGGGAAAAATAATTTTTGTAAGTGAATGGCTAATTCTTGCTTTCAAGTTAAAGACTTCAGTGCAGTAACAAAAATAGATCTCTCTACTTGTGGGGTGACCATAGAACCCTGGAAAAACATATAGCCATTTATTCTATATATTCTCAAATGTTTGAAATGATTAGAACAGGAATGTTGGGTTAGTTAAATCAGTGAATAAAAATCCAAAGAAGTGACTTTCCCTTCAAGAAAAGACAATTTATCTGAGAACTAGACATTTAGAGACTCAGAGACACTCAAGACAATACAGAGTTCCAGATTGACTTGTGGGGGCTGGCAGTGGCTAAGAGCTGGGAGTCAATGATAATGATTAAGTCACTTCATCTTAAGAATCAGAACTAATCAGTCACAAAGGTAGTCTTACTTAGAGCTATCACTAAGCTTCTTAGAGCTAGCCACAGTTACTGAGGATGGCCCCGGGGGGTGAGGTGGGGGTAATTCCCAAGAGAAATTTAGATGGAATCCAACCTTTACATTAGTTTGGGGAGTCATATTTCCTATGACTTCATTTTGAATTTTCTATAGATTGACTGACTGGACTTGGAATCAAGAAGCCTTGGAATCATGCTACCCTCTTTGCCATCCCAATGCTTACTATTTAGGTGAATCTGGGCAATTTCAACCTGCAGTATGCAGTAGAAACAACAGTGGCCCTTGTGTTAAAACAAAACAATACAAAAAATGGTTCAAATCTTCTGTTACTCAGAACTGCTTTCAACTTCAGTTTCTTCACCTGTAAAATGAAGTGCTTGACTATTTGAGTCCCTAGGGTCCCTTCTGGCTCTAAATCTATTATATTATTAATTCTTCTGAGCCTTACTCTTCTCTTCTGTGGAATGGGAGATAATAATAGCACCTACCTCACAGATTTGGCATGAAGGTGGAATGAGATATGGAACTCATTCTGTAAACCTCAAAGCACTATATAAATGCTAGCAATTATTAGTGTTACTATAGTTTAATGATTGGTGGGAGACCTTCTCCTGGTAATGTATCAGTATTACATCAATGCTTTGCACAGCACTTAGAACATTCTCAGCCTTTAATAAATGTGTTGACTGACTGATGGAAATGTATAGAGATGAACTGTGTTTGTGAAAGAGACAAAAATTAAGTACAAATAGAGAATGTCCTGGCAGACTCGCTGGCAGTGCCTGGTGGTCAGAGTGGCAGATGTGGTCTTTATGTTGCTAGAAGAGAATTTGAAACCTCTCCTGGCTCACCTCCCACCCCTAGTGACTCCCCAAGCTGCATCGGCAACAACGAGCCAAACGATTGATGATGTTGCCGAAATTGCTTCCCTGGCTTCATGCAGAGTAGTCCTCAGTCAATGGCTAACAGCCAGCATGTTTGCAGTGATGGTGGGTTAGGGACTGAATGAATCCATTGTATGTCAGGGCCACAGTACTCCATGGGAAGCATTTCAGTAGGTGGAATATGTGATGAGGTTTTTAGTTTGTTGGGAAAGCTTATTGGTGAAAGTTGGGCTATTTAGTTTGTGTGGGGATGGAGCAAACTTATTTGAAAACTCTTAGGTATTCCCTTCTTTCTCTTTAGAAGTTGCATGACATGTGTCATCTAATGACACTCAATTTTTAAATATTTAGTATGTTTTGCATTTATAGAGAGCCAATGTGGTTGTGGATAGAGAACTAGCCTTGAAGCCAGAAAGATATATCTATAAGTCTTACTTGTGAAATATACTGGCTTTGAGACTGTTGGCAAGTCACTTAACCTCTTGGTACTCTAGGAAACTGTAAAAATGTCCAGTTCCTATCCGTTATGCTTTACTTGTGAACACTTTGTATCCCATGGTAGAATTTAAACCCCTTGATGTCTTCCTTGAGGAAATACTAGAAATCTAGGCTCTATATCTTCTTGAGGAGTTTATATTCTTAGCTGAATTTTTGCCTTCATGTCCTAAATTGAATTAAATTGATGCTGAGAGGCATTGTGGTCCAATGGAAAGTTCATTGACTCTGGAGTCAGTGGTCATTGATTTAAACCCCACCTCTAATATTTGCTATTTATGTAGCATTTGGCAAAATCTTTTGACCATTCTGTGCCTCAGTTTCCTCATATGAAAAATAAGAGGTTTGGACTACACGTTTTATGAAACAACTTCCAGCTTTAGTTATAGGATCCTATCGAAACCTATATCTTGGTGTGTGTTTGTGTGTGTTTGTGTGTGTGTGTGTGTGTGTGTGTGTGTGTATGGTTACATATAATAAGTACTTACTACAGGGAAGGGAACCTAATAAGTACTTATTAAATGTTTGTTTACAGACTGATGGACATATACGTCATAATATTCAACTCTAGAACTATAGTGAAGCCAAGACTGTTGTGAGTACTTGCAAATTATTTATGTTGATGTCAATATCAATATAACTAGAGATAGGCATCCCTATTATCTATGTATGTGTGTATAGATGTATGTATGTATTTACCTATCTCTCATCTACTAACATATCAATTTAAATCTATTTTCCTCCTTATCCATGATGATCCATGATGCTGGTATTGTAATGTAGGAGCTGAATAAATGGCCCATTGCAAAAAGTGACCCATGTCTTAGTTCACCAGCTCAAAGTTAAGCTCCATCCCCAAACCCTTGAAACTAGAGAGTGCTTAACTCACTTCTACTGAGCATTTAAAAAAATTGTCTAGATTTTAGATATGGAGATATTGGAAGATATTCTGGAAGAAGAGTGGAATACAGAGGGCAGGAATCATCCTTGCTGAGCCCCAACACATTTCTTGGTCCACTAAGACAATACAACATTGTTAAATGCAAATATAAAATGTATGAGTACAAAGGAAACTAATTATAATGAAATGCAGTTACCTTTTTTTTGAGGGGGGGGGTGTCGCGAAGAAATTAAGTTTTCAGGCTCCAGATTAATCACTCTTGAATCTTAAGGGGAAACACTATGGTTATCATTAAAGTATTTGAAGAGCTATCATGCTTGGGAAAGGGATTAGATTTGTTTAACTTGACCCTAGAGGGAAAAACAAGTGGCCAAGGGCAAAAGTAGCAGAGACACAAATTTTGGCTAGAATAGGGAATAGATGGGGAGGAGGGCAAAATAACTTTGGAATGACTATAACTGTTCAAATGTATAGTGGAGTGCTTTAGTAGGCAGTGAGCTCCCTATCACTAGAAGTCTTCCAATAGAGATTGGACGACCACTTATTGGGGATGTAGCAAAGCCATTTCAGTTCAGGTATGGATTGGACTAGATAATGTCGAGATCTTTTCCAGCTCAGAGACTCTGTGATTCTTGTAATGAACAAGAATCTTATAATGAACAAGAATCACTGGAGGCAAACCAAAAGATTGAGGAAAGGAAAATAATAGAGAGGAGGTGGAAATTGCATGACAAGATGTAAAGACCAAAGGGAGATGTCTTGGAGAAGTGATGTGATATTGATGGGCATCTGGTTAGATTAAAATATAAGACATTTTCATTGAAGGGAGAGATAGGAGAAGCCTGGTCACGGAAAAGAAAAGGGAAATCACTTTCTAGGACTCTTTTGAATAAAGGCTATTTCACATTACCCAAATCCTTTTTTAAGGGGGGGTGGGGTTTGCAATCTGAAGGCTGAGGCTCCTTTGCTATTTTCAAAGAAAATATTTCCATAACTGTGAGTACACAAGGTGAACCTTAACTCAATTGTCCTACTTCTCAGATTTGGGGGCAGAGTCACATTTGCCCATTCCTCCATATTGTGTGAGTACAGAATGGCAGAAGGGTTCATTTTCTCTGATCCTGCATTAGTTGCCATTTGGAAAATGTACACCAGTATGTTAAAATCATCAACCTCGTCTTTTTGTGGCTGCCGCCCGGTGGCTCCTGGTAGTTCCAAGAATAGTGTGGGCAGAAGGAACATAAGGGTTGAGGAAGGAAATAGACTGACTGGAATAGAATTCCAGGCAGAATGTTTGTAGCTGAAGGTGGAACATCTCCAGCGGACACTGTGTTGGAATATTTTAAAATCACAGGTGCACTTCTGCTCTCTGAAATTTAAAGGCATATTACAAATGTAAATCATGTCACTGCTCCAAATACCTATCACATCTTTTACTCCGTGGATATGGTACAGCTTTCCTGGGCCACCACTGAGCCAGATCTTATTGGAAAGAATGCTTGATTCAGTTTTTAGAATGGTGCTTTGTTTTTTATCCTATACATTTCCTTTCTTTTCCCATGCTTTTTCTCCTTTCTCTTCTTAGTTTTCCTCTTTTCCCCTCCTTTCTTCTTCCTTTTAAAAAATTTAATTTAATTTTTCATTTATTTCTTTTGGGGGGGGGTAATGAGGGTTAAATGACTTGCCCAGGGTCACACAGCTAGTAAGTGTCAAATGTCTGAGGCTGGATTTGAACTCAGCTCCTCCTGAATCTAGGGCCAGTGGTTTATCTACTGTACCACCTAGCTGTTCTTCCCTTCCCTTCTTTTCCGTGCCCTTCCCTTCCGTTCCCTGAAGTGGGGAGAAGTATACAGAAGTGGGGAACTGAGGGTACTGAAAAAAAGCTTTTCATTGACCTAATGGTTTTATCTAAGGCAGGTGCTACAGCCTCTCCAAACAGAAATTCACAAGTAGAGCTGGCTAGGCTTAGCATCCATGAGCTTGTTCCAGCTGAGAGTTCCTGGACCCACCAGAAGTTTGGGTGTTGAGCCAGAGGCATGATAAAACCTTAGCTGTGGAGCCAGGTCATGGTCTCCAGGTGTTAAGGTTAATCACTGGTTGTTTGAGTCCACTGCTTCTGCTAGATGTAACCAGTGGATGCTAGGCTGGGACCACCTAGAATACGTGGTTAGCTTGGTAACCATTCTGATGTGTAAAGTTCAGCGATTTAAGTACATTTCCTGGGCTTCACCATTTTCCATTTGAGAAAATGGAAGTGGTTGTTTAATTTAATTGATTGACATAAATGTGTAAGAGTAAGCTTGGAACAAAGTTACCATTGGCAATACCATCATCTATCCTTTAAGGAAGATCACACAGGCCTGAAGACTCTCTATCTTCATTTTCCCCCTAGAGCTGGCAGTGATAGAAATAGATAGAGGTCTTTTAGTACTTGTTAAATCATTTGTGTTCTTTTCGACAGTGAGTTTGAACAGTAGCTAGAGAACTGGGGTTGTAGGTGAGACAGTTCTGAGTTCAAATCCTGCCTTACACACTTATCAGTTATATGACCCTGGGACATTTACTTAATTCTTGAAACCTCGGTTTCCTTGTTTATAAAACTGAGACATCTGGGACAGCTAGGTGGCACAGTGGATAGAGCACTGGCCCTGGAGTCAGGAGGACCTGAGTTCAAATCCGGCCTCAGATACTTAACACTTACTAGCTATGTGACCCTGGGCAAGTCACTTAATCCCAATTGCCTCACTAAAAAAAAAAAATGAGACATCTGCCTCGTCACATTGTTGTGAAGATCCAATAAAATAATTCATTTTGTAGACATTAACGTGCTGGATAAAATGATAATGATGATAGACATGATGGTGGTGGTGGTGGTGGTGGTGATGATTATGATGATGGAGAAGAGGAATTATTTGCATTATTTCAGAACTGGACAGTTCCTCCCATTACCTCACCTTCTCTGTCTCATTATCCTTATGCCCTTCACTACACCCACTCCATTGTCAAATTTCTATCACTGGGAACAGATGACTATCATCAACAAACGACCTTTTTGGGGTATTCAGTGGCAAAAAACATTACTATTGAGTAATGTAACTAGATAATGATTTCTTTGTTCTTGGCTTTGAGTGGAAAAAGATGAGCATTTTGTTTTATTTTAGAGCATGTGTGTGATTGTTTCAACATCTGCCTGTCCTGCTCACATGTCCTCTCCTGGGAGAATGTGTCCTCCAGTACTAAGTAAAAAAAAATACATCTATTTTCTGTAAATCTTGAATGCAACATCAGCTTATGTCACACCCCATGAGATGAAAAAAAAATCCAATGTAGCATATGCAAGATAAAGTGTACACTCTGTATGCGCTGGATCTGATGCTGATGAATGAAAACTTATTAGAGGAACCCATTCACCATGCTTGGAGATTTTGCTGTTAACAATTTTCCATATCTCATTTTTTTATGTGAATCCTATTTCAGAGGCTTCAGATGAGATGATGAAAGACTTGGGAGAAAGCTGTGCCCCAAAATAAGATTCTGAAGTTGTGCACTAAGGACCAGATTGATACAATTCACAGACCAAAAGCCACACTGTTTAGAAAATGGTAGAGTGAGCTACATGCCATGGGAAGTCAAGTGGGATGATGAGTGGGGTAAGAAGTCTTATACCACTCCTTTCTGTGGTAGGCAAATAACTAGCTCAAGTGTGACTGCAGTGAGAGCACAATAATGAAAAATCTCCCTTGATACACAGAAATAAGACAAAACCTCATTAATTCACACTTGGTGTGGAAAGTCCAATTTAAATGAGGCAAGAGTGAATTAGGAAACATTTTTTAAAATACTGGTTTTATTAATTACAATTAATAATAAATCAATAAATTGATTAATTTCAATTAATGATACTATTCCCACTTATCCAGAGATCATGCTTTTAGCAATCTCAACCAGTCAGAATACAACTCTAATCCTGGCAGTATATGGAAAAGATCTTTGAACGTTGAGGAGAATCACTGTTAGCAAGTTTGCACACTATTCCTTAAGAGAATTATGAAGCCACAGTTGGGCCCTCAGTCAGAAAATTCTATGTAAAATAAGATAGCTGATTCTCACCCTGGAAGATCATGCTGCCTCTGTGGTCCTTTTCTCTGATTGGTTCCTCCCACAACCTCCATTATAAGGAAAGTTTCCAGGTCAGTCAGCTTCACTCCTGCAATTCTCTGTGGAATCCACTCTTAAATCTTCATGCTACTTTATCCATTGCCATTCCTATTCCATCTCACTTTTAAGGTTCCTTTTATGTATTGTCTTCTCCCATTAGAATATAAGCTTCTTGAGAATCAGTTTCTTTTTGCTTGTATTTGTATTTCCAGCACTTCAGACAGTGTCTGACACTTAGTAAGTGTTTGATAAATGCTTGTTGACTAATAGATTAAAAGCAACAATGGCATTTTTGCAGCAGGAAGTAGAAATTGAGAAAAAAAGAAGGCAGAAGACATCTCAAGGTACAGTAATTTGCAAGCCATTTGGTATTGGGACAAAGTCACACTTGAGGTTTCACTGCCCTATAGCCTTGCAAACAATTTGATTTTTCATACAATCCTAGCATATCATAAAACTAAGAGGCAAATGTCAATTGGGACTCATTGTCATTGGATCTGGAGTCACAGGGCCTGGGGCATTTTTCCTGTGACACATGCATGACCCATGTGACCTGTGGAAAGTGATTTCTCTTGAAGCCCTAGTTTTCTCATCTATGGAAAGAAAAAAAATGAGAGTATTAGACTACATGACTCAGGAAGCCCCTTCTGGCTCAAAATCTAGTTGCTAGCTGTGTAACCTTGGGCAAGGTTAAACTTAATTTTTTCTTGCCTCAGTTTCCTCTACTGAAAAAAGGGGATGATTATAGCACCTACCTCCCAGGGTTGTTGTGAGGATCAAAAGAGGAAAATATTTGTAATGCATTTATTATAGTATCTGGAAAATAATAGGAGTTAGAGAAATGCAAGAATTATTTTTATTATTAATACAAAGAATTCTTCATTTTACACTTTAAGAAACTGAATTTCAGAGGGATGAAATGACTTGTTCTTATGACTCTGAATTAAAAAGAAAAAGTTGTTAATGTTCAATATACCTTGTTTACTAAGACAGGTAATTGTATTAAAATAAAATTAACATAAGTCATTTAAAAAAGCTTCCATCAAAAACCAATTAAACGAAAAAAATAAGTTTTAAGGCACTCAGTGGCTTAATCTTCAATTACATGGAAATTATGTGATTCCTCAGTACACCTGGAATTAGACTTTAAAAGTTTTCCTAATATATGCCCTTAGTGAGACTTTTTTTTAACAAAAAAAGAAAACTAATGTTTCATTAGCATATTAGCAATTTTACATAGATTGATGCTTTTAAAGGTTTTTTAAAGACCTTTTACTCTTGGTCTATTAGGAAGTGAGATTCTGGAACTACACAGCGTAGAATGATAGCATCATATAATTTTCGAGCAGAAAATAAAGATGTTAGGAAGCCATCTCGTCCTATTTGTTAGTTATTTGTCCTATTCTTTAAGGATACTGCAAAATATAAACTTAAGTTCAGCCTCTATGAGAATTATCATAGATTACTAATTAGGAGAGGCAGAAGTAATAAGGATATCTTGTAGTAGCATTATGAATCTTGCCAGGATGACTTTAAGTAAGAGATGTAGGGAAACAGAGAGAGAGAGAGAGAGACAGAGAGACAGAGACAGAGAGGCAGAGAGAGAGACAGAGAGAGAGAGAGTGACAGAATGAGAGAGAATGGGTGAATGAATGAGGAATGGAAGGAAGAACCAGTTACTTTTTTTTGAGGAAATTGGGGTTAAGTGACTTGCCCAGGGTCACACAGCTAGTGAGTGGTAAGTGTCTGAGGTCGGATTTGAACCCAGGTCCTCCTGACTCCAGGGCCAGTGCTCTATCCACTGCACCACCTAGCTGCCCCCTGGGACCAGTTACTTTTGCATTATTATTTCCTATCTTGTTGTAATACCTCTTGAAGTATAGTTTAAAAGACTCGGGGTGCAGGAGACCCAGTAGTAAATGACATTAGTAATGTACTATTTGATAAACCCAAAGACTCGAGCTTCTGGTATAGGAACTCAGTATTTGACAAAAACTTCTGGGAAAACTGGAAGATAGTATGGCAAAAATTAGGCATAGACCAACATCTTACACCTTATACTAAAATAAGGTCAAAATGGGTACATGATTTAGACATAAGAGGTGATACCATAGGTAAATTAGGAGAAGAAGGAATAGTCTACCTTTCAGGTCTTTGTAAAGGAGAACAGTTTATGACCAAACAAGAGATAGAGAATATTATGAAATGCAAAATGGATGATTTTGATTACATTATATTAAAAAGGTTTTGCACAAACAAAAGCAATGCATCCAAAATTAGAAGGGATGCAGAAAGCTGGGAAATAATTTTTATGGCCAGCATGTCTGATAAAGGCCTCATTTCTAAAATATATTGGGAAATAAATCAAATTTATAAGAATCCCAGTCATTCCCCAATTGAGAAATGGTCAAAGGATATGAACAGGCAGCTTTCTGATGAAGAAATCAAAGCTATCTATTGCCATATGAAAAAATGCTCTAAATCATTATTGATTAGAGAAATGCAAATTAAAACAACTCTGAGGTACCATCTGACACCTAATATGACACAAAAGGAAAATAATAAATGTTGGAGAAGCTGTGGAAAAATTGGAACACTAATGCATTGTTGGTGGAGCTGATCCAACCATTCTAGAGAGCAATTTGGAATTATGCCTAAAGGGCTATAAAGCTGTGCATACCCTTTGACCCAGCAATACCACTTTTGGGTCTTTTCCCCAAAGAGATCATAAAAAAGGGAAAAGGACCCACATGTACAAAAATATTTATAGCTGCTCTTTTTGTAGTAGTAAGGTATTGGAAATTGAGGGGATGCCCATCAATTAGGGAATGGCTGAACAAGTTGTAGTATATGAATGTAATGGAATTCTATTGTGCTGTAAGAAACAATGAGCAGGAGGAGTTCAGAGAAACCTGGAAGGACTTGCATGAACTGATGAGTGAGATGAGCAGAACCAGAAGAACATTATACACACAGAATCATCAACATTATGTGTTGATCAACTCTGATGGATTAGATTCTTCTCACCAGTACAATGGTACAAGAAAGTCCCAAAGGACTCATGATGGAAAAGGCTCTCCAAATCCAGAAAAAATTAAAGAGAATTCTATGAACTTCTGCAATCATGGAACAATAATAAGAAATTGCAGAATGGTTTGAAAGTGAAATCAAAAAAATTTTAAAGCAAAATGATCAGAAATCAGAATTTTTAGTGCAGAATTATAAACATAAAGAACAAAATACAGAATTTAGAAGACACAATGTATAATCTTATCAAAAGGGCAATGACTCTTATAAAATTAATATCTGGAAAACAAATACTCAAAAGAAGAACAAAAAAATAAGGAATTCTGTATAAGCCAAAGTACCTTAGCCACCTTGGAACAAAATGCTTGCCATAATGTGCAGAAATAATTTAAAAATTACAGAATTACAGTTCTTTTTTTTAGTTTTCAACATTTGTTTATATATGATTTCTAATTTCAAAATTTTCTCCCTCCCTCCCTTCCCCCCCCCTTAGACTGCAGGTAATCTGATATAGGTGTGTGTATATATATATATATATATATGTATGTATATATATATGTATATATATTTGTATATATATTTATATATATGTATATATGTAATAACATTAAACATATTTCTGCATTGGTCATGATATAAGAGAAGAATCAGAGCAAAAAGGAAAAACCTCAAAAAAATAAAAGCAACAGCATAAAAAACAAAAGAAATAGTATGGTTCAATCAGCATCCATATTCCACAGTTTCTGAATTTGGAGAGCCTTTTCCATCATGGGCTTTATTTATTTTCCATCATAGTATTATTTTTTCCTGGAATTAAACTTGAAATGAGAACATTTGCATAAATATAACAGAAAAACAAGATTCTTTATGAAGCCATGAATATCCATTTCTTAAATCTTGCTTATTTAAAAAAAGAATGTAATAAATTCCACAAGTTGCTTTGAAGAAAAAAAAAAGACTGGGAGTAGGAAAGGGAGAATACTAGAAGGGAGAGTACAAGACATAAAAATTCTTTAATCCTAGATGTGTCAGAGGGGCAATAGGAAAATGAGGATACTCCCAGTAGCAATTTGTCCAATAGTAGTTTCCATCATAAGGGAAGAATTCAGTTTGCTTATAGTATATCATCAGTAGACTCACTGGTGCTAGTCTTGGGTGGAGTGAATCTTCACTCAAGGCCATCACATATGATCCTTTCTCATCCCACATCTTTTATCAAAATCTTGAAAAAGGCAAGTGCCATGCTCATTTGAAAATTTATTGGCAAACATTTTGTTCCAAGATGGCTAACTGAAACACAAATCCAATTGAAGATAAATTTTGATGCATTTTAATTATTTACCAAATCTGATGAAATCCAGGCAAATGCTTGAAGAGTTATCATGGAACCAACAGACAGTGTCAAATTATAATGGTCCAGTTAAAAAAGAAGTTCTCTAATCTCTCTTTGGTCAATTATAATATAGTCAAGAGTCATTGGCTAGTTCTGCAAAAGCACAATAATAGTTAAAACATTACGTTGGGCAGATTGTTTCTACATGTAAGCTATCTAGATTGTTGGATGATTTTGCAATGGGATGTTGTAAGAGGCAGGGTAGCTAGCATTCAGTTATAATGAGTGAACAATGTTGTAAAATGATATTGGTTAAAGAAATGTAATGTGTTTCACACCTACATTTGAACCTCAGTACAAAATGTGTACCTTAGAGATTAACAATTCTTTTTGTTCTGAAGCTGTGATTTCACTAACTTAATGGAAATCCTGGTATGAAAATTCCTTTCACTGATACAGATTAGTAACTTACTATTATTAATCATTTTTAGAAGATTGCCTGAGAAACTAAAAGGTTACATAGATTGCCCATGATCTCACAGCTAGCATGCATTAGAAGCAGGGCTTAATTGAGAGGTGAGTCCTCTCTTCATTACTTACTGTGGCCTCACATAGGAGTTCATAGCCTGTATATTTCTACAGTTTTACATTTCATGAATTTCAAAGGAACTTTTTCTTAGTTTCATTGTTTTGGAGTCAGAAGGGACTTCAGAGGTGATTAGTTCCAATCCTTCATTTTGCAAATGAGATAAATTGATCCTAGAGAGGTTAAATGACTTACTTTGGGTCACACACTTGTAACTAGTAAAGCTAGGATTTGAACCTAGGTCCTCTGCCTTAAAATCCAGAGTTCTTTTCATGTCTTCAGAGAGGAAGGACAAATCACTTCTTGATAACTATGAGTAAGGAAAAGATGGGCCTTAAATATGGCACCAATGGACAAGATCCAAGCTCAGCCCTCATACTGAAAAACACTCTCATAACCCATTTCTTTTAATGAATAATGAATTACCTCTCCTGTTTTCCTGAACTTCTGCTTTCCACCAAAGGCCCATGTTGAAAAATTCACCAGAGTAGAAAAGTCAGGTAAGATGAGACAGTCTGCCTAACCCACATTATTAAAGAAATTGGTTCACCCTTTTTGCTTTCATGTCACTATTGTTCCAGCCATTCATTTGCTCAATAAACAGTTTGGTATGTTCTGGGAAATAATGAATATTGATCAAGAAATCGATCACTTATTAAGAAACAGACTAAGGGAAATTGTTTATCCAATCAATTGTAATTTTTGATTTGTTATTTATATTTTCCAATTTTATCCACCCCTCCCCTAGGCTCCAGAGCTATCAGACACACCAAGGGAAGGGGCAAAGAGACACTGGCTGAAACTTTGAAAAGAAAACAGAAAACAATCATTCATTAAAGATCATGTTGACTAAAATAGTCCATAACAAAAGAAAATGTGATGGGGACCTGCAGCTATGTTGCCTTCTGCACCTGTGGCTTATTGGACAGAAGCTTTGCTTTTTACAGTAACAGGATTGGCTTAGAAAAAGCTCCATACTTATTTAGAATTCACAATATGAAAAAAAGCTCAGCCATACGTTCCAAATGTAAGCACTTTCACCCTCTAAAAATCATCCTGTGAGTGAACAAAATTTTGAGCGTGGCCAGGAAGGAGAGATGGATATCTTTGGAGGGAGAAGATATTTGTTTTACTGAGAAGGTTCCAATCTTTAAAAACAAAACAAAATTTTAAAAAATCCTTCCACACGAAACTCATTTTCTAGTCTTTTCTGAAGCTACCAAAATGAAAATGTGTTTGGTTATGCCATGAACAAGATAAGGGAGCAAAACAACATAGTGAACTACTTTCCCTGGGGAGTGATCAGCAAATGAGTTCACATTCACCTGGTGCTTTGAGATCTCCCCAATAAATCATGTTTTGGTACCATTGTGTGAGCAGTAAAGCTTAGTAACACAATGTCCTCTGTACAGTATAATTGAACCCTTCCAACCCTAAAACAGTGGGGAATACATGACCATTTACTAGATATCCTTGTTAAAATAATAAGGTGAATCCCATTCAGCCTAGGACCACATGAGTTTCTGTTTTAATTTTTCACTTACATGGAAAACTGGGCCTTAAAACCAATATATAAATTGATCTCATTTCTCACAGAAGTGCCTCCCATTCTTGTCCCTTTTCTGCCCAGCACCAACTATGCAATGAAGAAAATAGCCCTGCCTCCCTGGTGGCTAATTAACTTTCCCAGGGCTGGGTATGCACCAGGTGAATATATTACTTAGATGAGCAGTTCTCCCATATTGTGACTTTTGAATTTCCCTCGAACTGCCACAAGTCCTCTCTTCTTGTCACCTTTTCATCTCACCATATTAAGATCAGAACCCTTCAGTCACAGTGTGTATTGGCTGGACTAATTCTAAATTGAGATGGTTTGTTGGAAGGCTCCTGGATATATTGATGGCTGCAAACCCAGCTGATTCTCTTGTTAAGTGACTAAAAGGAAAGCCATTCCACTTGATGGGCCATGCATCTCCTCTCTCTCTCTCTCTCTCTCTCACACACACACACACACACACACACACACACACACACACGCGCACGCACGCTTCTTAAATTTATGTCACCGCCACCTAGTTTTCCTGATTAGCCTTGGACCTCACAATGTATATGTGTATGTGTATATATACACACACTTCAGAGTCAGAAATACTTGGATTTTAACTTCTGCCTCCAACCCACCCAGTAGCTAAGTACCCAGTATAGCAGGCAATTTTCTAAGAGAGGGGTTCTTAAGCTTTGCTTGTGTGACCTGGATCCCATATTCAATGTAGTGAAGCCTGTGGATCTCATATTAGAATACTGTTTTTTAAAAATATACATAAAATGAAATGCCTATGATTACAAAGCATATATTTATATTCAAATACATTTGTCTCTCTACCTCTCTAACTTTTATCTATCATCTATCTGCCTATTTATGTACCTACAATCCATCCATCCATCCATCCATCTATCTCCCCCCCTCCTCCACACACAGACACACGGACACACACAGACACACAGGATTTTTGGGGGGTTTTGGTTTTTTGGTTTTTTGCGGGGCAATGAGGGTTAAGTGACTTGCCCAAGATCACCACACAGCTAGTAAGTGTCAAGTGTCTGAGGCTGGATGTGAACTCAAGTTCTACTGAATTCAGGGCTACTGCTTTATCCACTGTGCCACCTAGCTGCCCCCCTATTTTTTTGGTGGGGCAATGAGGGTTAAGTGACTTGCCCAGGGTCACACAGCTAGTAAGTGTCAAGTGTCCGAGGCTGGATTTGAACTCAGATCCTCCTGAATCCAGGGCTGGTGTTTTATCCATTGCACCACCCAGCTGCCCCTGGCCCCTATCTTTTAAAAATATTTTCACAACTACCTTTCAGTATACTTAGTTTCCTTTGTGATCCTATGTATTTTAATGCATATGTAATATTTTTAAAAGAAGGGATCCATAGATTTCACTGAAAGAAGGGTTCAAGATACAAACAAATGCAAAGATGCTTGTTTTATAGAATGTAAGCTTCCTGACAGGAAAAGGGACTCAGAGGATTAAGCAACAGGGAATTATGAAATTTTTCACCTCCACTTTAGGAGACCTGCTTGGGAAACCCCAGAATGGACAGAACAGTTCTCCGCTATTGACAAAAGAACATGCTTCAATCTTCTTTCTCTTTTCCCAAATTTACCTGCTTATACATCCCTCCTTGGATTTCTCTGCCTCTGTTTCTCTGTCTTGTTCTCTATCTCTTTCCCTTTCTCTTTTCTTTTTCCTAACTTTTTTCTCTCACTGTCTCTAAACAATAGTTTGCTTAGCCTTTGGAATTTCAGTCTCTCCAAAGATCCCAAGGTAAAAAGAGCATTGCCCTATAACTGTTCTCATGAAGGATGTGGGGACAACACGTTTCAAAGTTAAGAAGGCTTTCTTATTTATGTTGGAAGACAATGTCTCCCCCAACGTACACGTCTTCCACAGTATTTGGAACACTTTAACTATAAAAACACAGTTAAGATGACATTATTGAAGCCCAGAGAGTTGAGGACACTGCTTCTCAAAGTCACTTGCACAACTAGGATTAGAAAACACAATTCCAACTTCTCAGAAAACTGGAAAACATTCTGACAGAAAATTAGGCTTAAACTTATGGCAAACCACTACAAGTATTTTTGCCATAAAAACGCCAAATGGGGTCATAGAGAGTTGGATATGACTGCAATGATTCAACAATAAAAACACCTTACACCTTACTCCACAATAAATTTATAATAGATACATGACCAGAATATCAAACATCATCTCATAAAAATTAGAAGCAGATCATACATGTATATGTTTATGTCTATATGTCTATATTTACATACTCACATATACATTCACATATATTTCATAGCTATGGATTGGATCTTGTATTTGTAACTACAGAATAGAGACAATTACAAAACATGAAATTGGTCATTTTGACTATGAGAAACTAAAAGACTCCTGTACAAAGAAAGTTAATCCATCTAGGACAAGAAAGGAAACTGCTGAATGGGGAAAAAATTCTTTGTATTGAATTTCTTGGTTTGCTATCCAATATATATATATATATATATATATATATATATATATACACAGAGAGAGAGAGAGAGAGAGAGAGAGAGAGAGAGAGAGAGAGAGAGAGAGAGGCAGGCATATAAGACTAGAAGCCATTTTCCAAATAGATTAGTGGTCAAAGGACATGAACAAACAGTTCTAAAAAGAAGAATTGTAGGCTATTAAAAACTTTTTGAAAGAATATTCCAGATTACTACTAATAAATTCCAAATCACTTAATAATATAAGAAATGTAAATCAAAATGGCTGTGAAGTTTTACTTCACAGCTAGCAAATTAGTAAAGATGACAAAAAGTGTGAATACTCAATGTTGAAAAAGGCATTCTGGAAAGATAAGACCATTAATGCAATGTAGCTATGAATTAATATAACCATTTTGGAAAGTAATGTCAAATTAAGCAAATGAAATGACTAAAATTTCCATACTTCTAATCCAGAGATTCCACTGATAGACATATAACCCCAAGGACGTCATTGATGAGAAGAAAGTTTCCATACACATCAAAATATTTATTGAAAATTTTGTGGTAGCATGGATGTAACGAATACAGAGAAGCTTAGAAAGATCAACATGAACTGAGGCAGTTAAGTAGTCTGAGTCAAGAAAACTAAATATACAATGATAACAACAGTGTAATGGAAAGAACAATCACAAAACTTCAAAAATAGAATGTTGCCAAATTGCAAAGAACAATGTTGGGGGGCAGCTAGGTGGAACAGTGGATAAAGCACTGGCCCTGGATTCAGGAGTACCTGAGTTCAAATATGGCCTCAGACACTTGACACTTACTAGCTGTGTGACCCTGGGCAAGTCACTTAACCCCCATTATCCCGCAAAAACAAAAGAAAACAAAAGAAAACAACAAAACAACAACAACAACAAAAACAAAGAACAATGATGTCCTAAAAGAAAGAGGAGATAAGAGAAGACATCTCCTCTAATTCCTTTTTAGAGGTGTGTGTGTGTGTGTGTGTGTGTGTGTGTGTGTGTGTGTGTGTGTGTGTGAGAGAGAGAGAGAGAGAGAGAGAGAGAGAGAGAGAGAGAGAGAGAGAGAGAGAAAGAGAGAGAGATTAGGAAGGTCCTTTGGGTATGAAACATTTTATATATTTTCTAACTTTCTTTTGATATGCTGGTTGCTGTTGCTCTAATTTTTTTTAAATTTTCTTCCTCTTTCTTTGAAAAAAAATTTCATTGTTATATGAGGGGACTTTCTGAAATTTATTTTTTAAAAAACACAACTTATGTGTTCTTGTCCATAATTTGGCCAGCATGGTATAGACAGAATTTTTCTTATTCAGTTTATCTTTTTTTTTTTTTTTAGTGAGGCAATTGGGGTTAAGTGACTTGCCCAGGGTCACACAGCTAGTAAGTGTTACGTATCTGAGGCCGGATTTGAACTCAGGTCCTCCTGACTTCAGGGCCAGTGCTCTATCCACTGTGCCACCTAGCTGCCCCCCACACTTATTTTTTAAATGATAAACTGAGGGGCAGCTAGGTGGCACAGTGGATAAAGCATTGGCCTTGGATTCAGGAGGACCTGAGTTCAAATCCTGTTTCATACACTTGACACTTATTAGCTGTGTGACCCTGGGCAAGTCACTTAACCCTTATTGCCCCACAAAAAATAATAATAATAATAATAAGGGTAAGAAGGAACCAAAGGGCTTGACAGACAGTGTGGTTTAATGAATAGAGGGCTGGGTTCAGAGCCAGAAAGAGCCAAGTTCAGATCTTGCCTCTGACATATATTGGCTCTATGACTCTGGACAAGTAATGAAGTCTCTCATTGTTTTAGATAACTCTGGAAGACTGTCTATGGCAGACAAGCTGTTAGCCTGCCTTGGTAGAGGCAGTGTGCTCACAGAGTAATTGGTTAAAGCACAGGTTCAGTCCCTATCCCCATCCCCGGAGAAGCAACAAAAACAAACTCTACAAAAGGTACCCAACTCATTCAAACCACCGCCTATGCTAGCTCTGTCAAATTAGATTAAAGGGTCAGTCATTGTAGCCCTAGTCCTCCTTATTGTTTTTTGATTTCCATATACCCCTTTCTTTTGTAATGCTATTGGCAGGAAACTGACCTGACTCTCCATCCCCAATGCCATGACCTTATTTGGATCTAAGGCAAATAGAAAAGTGAGTGCCTGCATTGTTGGGGCACTCTTCTCAGTCTCTTGAGGAGTGTCTATATGCAGTTGACAACATAATATAATGCATGGTATATTATACTACACAGGATAGCATATTTAAGAATAGATACAACTTGAAAATCTATTAAAATGCCATTTTGCATAAACAAAAAAGGTAAGTCCTATTTTTTTCTTCTCAAAGAATTTTCTTTCCCTTTTTGATGTTATTAGAACTCTAATTATGGCAATAAACCCTATTTTGGGGACCAAATCCTTGAATACTTGAAGAAAATCAATATCATGATGTCTGAGGCTGTCTATATTTTCATCTCGGTATGAACTCTTTTCTGTGGAAATGCTCTGGCTAGACATGAATTTTTTCATTTTTGTTAAAAAATATTTTCCTGACTCTTCAGAAACTCTGAACTACTAATGATTTTATAATCATTTTGATAACTTTGAATAAGGAGGCTATTCATATCCTCATTTATATTATTACCAATCAATTCAATTGAACATTTATTAAATACCTACTAAGTATAAGGTGGTCACTGGGAATACAAATAGGAAAACAAAATATCTACTCTCAAAGAGGTGATATTCTACTGAATGCGGTGGTGGTGACTGTGGCTACCAGATGCACTCAACAGTAATAGCAATAACAACAAAAAGCACTTATTAAGCACCTGTTATGTACTAATTTGTGCTAAAGCTTAGGGATACAATGAAAGATTAAAAAATAGACTCAAAATAACAAAGTCATAGAAGTAACAAAGTCACTTTGACAGGGAGGGAGAATTAGCAACTGGTAGAGGTAGCTCAGGAAAGATTTATGTAGAAGATTTCCTTTGAGCTATGCTTTGTAGGACACTAAAGATTCTACAAATTGGAGGTGAGGAAGGAATGTAAATTAGTGAATGTATGCTTCTTGAGGGCAGAGGCTGTTTCTTTTTTTTCACAGTACCTAGCATTGTTCTTGTCACATAACAGGTACTTAATAAATCCTAGTAGATTGAGTGGTTGTTTGATTCTACTCCAAATACTTGTTAAACAGGTATTTCTTGAATATTGAACATCCAGTAGATGATTTGTTGGTAGAATTACATGAATTCTAAAATGGGAAACATTCCCACTGTTACATAAAGTGGTAATCTTCAGTCCTTATTCCTTCTAAGTTAGAATATAAACAAAAGGACATATTTTCAATTGGCTGCACCAGTTGATGTTGAGAATTCCCATGAATACTACAGGGAGTTTAACTCATTAATCCCTGTGCCATGAGGTGGGGATATTCCCTTCCCTAAAGGGAGTTAAAGAAAATGACTGGCCAGTATTCTGTTTTTCCATTTTCTATTTTCTCTGATTTCCCATAGTATTCTAATCTTCTCCAGATGAGTGGAATTGCAGTCCTTTTTGCTTGACAGCCAAAGACGAACACCAAGCTGTCCAGAAGATAGAGTGCCATTTTATTCCTCTGTCGAAATTCCTGATGAGACAGGCAAAATATCAGGAAACACTCTGGAGAAGACCTTCTGAACCTTCACATTATTCTGACTGCCATTTTTAAATGGAGAAAGTATATTTTAAAACTTTTATTTTATAGCATATTACTAATTTTAAGGAACCATATTTTTTTTAAAAAGGGGCTACTTTGGGGTGGTGGTGGCATTTATTGATCCTATAGTATCACTTAGGTTTCTCTGGGTGATACCCTATTCCCTTCCAAATTCTGCTTTCTTTCAAAAAAAATCTCAGATCTTAAATTTATCAGCACTTAAGATTATGGACTCCTTGGGCTAAGAAGTTAGTAAAAAAAAAAAAAACTTCAGAGAATAAGCTATATGAAACATAGCTTACAAATATTCACTTTCCATCAATATTAAACATGGTAATTTGTATAATTCCTTTTAAATTGCAAACTGCAGTCCTTTCTATGCCTTTTTACATGGGTTGAGTGAATCATGTTACATTTATATAAAATATGTGTATGTCCTCTTATGAAGTCTGGTTTCAAATTCCATCTTTTATTCCTTTTTCTCATGGTGACTGTTATACCAGGTGAGTATTTTACCAAGTGAATACAGGGACAAGGGGATTAGTTCCACTTAAAACTTTCATTATCTTTTGGTCATAGAATTTAGTTGGGACTATTTGTTGAAGAGAAGTCTTGCAGGCTTTTAGGAACATCTTGCTTTTTTTTTTTTTTTAAGTTTACCCTTGCCAAGTTGTGGAGTCCAAAATGTAATAACTCCATTCAATGCATGAGCATTAAACTTTTCCCTGGTTTTTCTTTACTCATATTCAGTAGTGTGGCATTCATTCAGGGGGCCACTACCACCCATACCGACTGAAATTACTGTTGGAACCCATGTTCCTTAAAATTCAATTCTGTATTTCTTTTTGTGGGTTAGAAAATTAAGTAGAAATATTCCATGGCATCAAGCTTTGGGAGGCATTTGAAAAAATGGATAGATAATGTTTATATTCTCATGCAGGGTGACAAAGCCAGAGAGAGGGAGGGAGGGAGAGACAGACAGAGACAGAAGATAGAAAGAGGCAGAGACAAACAGAGAGAGAGAGAGAAAGCGAGGAGAAAGAACATATGAGAGAGGAGGAGGAGAAGAAGGAGGAGGAGGAGGAGGAGGAGGAGGAGGAGGAGGAGGAGGAGGAGGAGGAGGAGGAGGAGAAAGAGAGAGAGAGAGAGAGAGAGAGAGAGAGAGAGAGAGAGAGAGAGAGAGAGAGAGAGAGAGAGAGAGGTACAGTTTGTGGTCTTAAAAAGTCCAGGTCCCAATGAATTGGTTCTTGACAGTTATGAATGGTGGTCTAGCTGCATTAAAGCAATGAGGGTGCTAACAGCAGGTTTGAAACTGGGTTTGAATAAATCATCAACCAAACACATAACAGCATTGCAAGAGTAGGCCAAAACCTATGCAGCCATGTGATTGCCAGTTGCCTGGAGACCATGAATCTTGGGCATTCTAAAAATATTGGGAGAATTTTTTTTTGTCACCTTAAGTTACTGAACCCTTAGGAAGAAATAAAAAATCCAACACATTTAAATCTATTAAAATGGAGTTAGCTGTTTAACACCTGTTATTCTTCTTATTCTGACTTTGTCTGGATTACATAGGAAATGTTCAGCACCACTTTTCAAATTATATATATATATAATACATATATATACATATATTATGCCTTATATATAATATATCTTAATATGCAAAACATTATATAATAATATATTATATATTATATTTAAGGTATATAATAATATACCTCATAATATAGATATATACCACATATATTAAAATATATACTTTATATATACATACATATACATATATATATAAAATCTTAAATGTATTCACCTTTTCTAGTCATCCTGAGTAAGTACCATTGCTCATTTCTAAAACCCATTCACTAATTATATAATTCCTCCAATGGAAAATCATTATTATATGTGGGAGGTCAAAGTCATTATAAAGAACCCATTCAAGTTCTGTTAAAACTCTTCCTGAAATAACTTATTTAATTTACACATACAAATAATATAACCCCCAAATAAGAAGGGCATGACTAAAACATGATTCTTCATTAAATTAAAATGGAGTGTTTTCATTTGGCCTCTGTTATTATGTTGGTTGAAGAGTACACATTGCATTAAGTGGATGGCTGGTATAAAGTGCAGAGATCAAGAAATAAATGTTTAGAATGGTAAATTATATGTTAAAAGCCTATAAATAGATTGATAAGTGTATTCTGGAACTCCAAAGAAAAGAAAAGAAAATTCTCAGGGCGCAAAGTAGATTATCCAAACAGCACTCTTGGATGGCACCTTGTAAGCAGGGTGAGCTCTACTGTCAAGTTCTCTACATTCTCAAATATTAAATGGCAGGTGGTTTAATGTGCTGTGAACTTCCTTTGAAATGGCAGAATCATTTCTCTTTTAGATTTGAAAAGCTGCTCTGTCCATAAAGAGTGTTAACCCACCTCTCCCCTAACAAATTCCTATGTTTTTAATTATTTATTTTATTCTGAACTTAAGAAATGATTCATGAAACTTTGCACTAAAGTCTTATTCCCATGACTCATCATAAGGTGAGATAACCCTGGATTTTTGAAGGCAGTACCAGAAGAGCTCAGACTCTTGAAGGCTCTGCTAAGCTGGATGGGCTTCAGTACTGGAACAGTGATGGGATAAATGGGCATCATCTGAGAATTGACCTAGCTAAGTCCATAAAGCCTCACCACCATCCGGTTAGCTTCAGGGTGGTACATTTGACACTTGTTGATCCTACAAGACCTTTTCCTAAGTCACAGGGTGGTTAAAAATCTACATCAATGGATGAAATATTCATACCAGTTTTGGATGGATTGAAGTAAAGTACATTATAATGAGAAATGGCCTATAAATCATAGCATCTAATTGTAGTTATCAGCTAGTCATTATAGAAATATAAACAGCTAGGTGGCATGGTGTACAGTGTATTGGATTTGGAATTAGGAAGACCTGAGTTCAATTCCTGCTTCAAATGCTTAGTTGATATGTGACCCTGGGTGAATCAATTAAGCTCTCTCTGTCTTGGTTTCCTCACCTGTTAAATAGGGGTAATTAGAACATTTACCTCCTAAATGAGATAACATATATTATGCTTGGTCAATCTTAACATACTAAGTAAAAAATAGCTCCTAATATCATTATAATTTAGCATCAACCATGCCTAGGCACTAGGGATAAAAAAGACAAAAATGAAATAATACTTACTCTCAAAGAGTTTCCATCTTACTCAAATCACATATGTACATGTGAATAAATGCAAAATATGTACAAAGAACTTCATGAATTCTATAAAAATAATTTAAAAAATGGGGACATTGGATTAACTCCCTGTTAAACACAAGCGATCATAGAGAAAAATCTATGGTAAAGAGGGTAAGGAGACATTAACACCTGGGATAGAGAAGACAGAGAGACCAGGAAAAGCTTAATGTTAGAGTTATCATTTGAATCTAAATATGCCCATCTCAGGAAGATTAGTAGCAACAATCTTTATGACCTCTCAAACTAGAACTCCATTTCCTGGACACCACTCCTCTATATGTGTTGTCTCCCTCACCCATCAGAATGTAAGCTCTTTATTGTTTGTTTGTTTGTTTCTGCAGGGCAATGGGGGTTAAGTGACTTGCCCAGGGTCACACAGCTAGTATCAAGTGTCTGAGGCCGGATTTTTGCAGGGCAATGGGGGTTAAGTGACTTGCCCAGGGTCACACAGAGAGTAAGTATCAAGGGTCTGAAGCTGCATTATATATTTGTGTGTGTGTGTGTGTGTGTGTGTGTGTGTGTGTGTGTGTGTGTATATGTATACATATGTATATGTATATAAAAACTTAGGTCTCACTGCAGTCTCGAAGCATAGGAGCTACTCAACCAGTTCTCATTACTGATTGGCACAAGAATTTTGACCTGCTTCTTTCTAACCAGGGCTGAGTTGCCCCCTCCTTAAGCAGCCTTCTGTCTCAGCATTCCTTAAGACCCAAAGGCAAGTGTTGTACAATAGAGAGGGTGGTGTCTCTGACATTAAAGGCCTTGGGCTAGCATTTAGTACATGTCTGACCAAGGAAAATTCACTTGATTTCCATGAGTCTCAGTTTCCTTATCTTCAAAAAGATGTTGGCGGGGGGCAGCTAGGTGGTGCAGTGGATAAAGCATTGGCCCTGGATTCAGGAGGACCTGAGTTCAAATCCAGTCTCAGACACTTGACATTTACTAGCTGTGTGACCCTGGGCAAGTCACTTAACCCTCATTGCCCTGCAAAAAACAAACAAACAAACAAAAAATAAAACAAGAAAATGATGTTGGGTTACATGGCCTCTGAGGTCCCTTCCCATGCTAGGTCTATGACCCTATAATTTTATATGTAATAATACAAGACAGTAAAATGAGACCTCAACTGAAAACATCTGGCAATGAAGACCTTTATTGCAAAACTCTTGTTGTTTTGGTGTTGTTTTTTAAGAAAAAATAGCTTCATAAAATCATGGAAGTTACTCATTATGTATTCTAGAATCAGGTGTAATTGCATTGACATATGGGATGCTCTTTCTTCTTTTCTACTTGAAGGCCAAGTTGCAAACTCTTCAGTGCTTATCCTGACATTTTCATCTTTAGTCTCCACTTTATTAGGCCTTTTCAAGAGTTTTGCTGTATCATAGAATGTTAGATCTGGAAGAATGATTATTATTCATGTGATCTTACACCAGAATTTTTTGAAATGAGGAAACTAAGAACAAGAAAGGTAAAGTGATGAAGGAAAGGTGACACAACTGCTTAGTAACCAACCAGAGGACATCTGTCCTTTACTTCAAGCCTTCCATTGAGGAGGATCCAGTATCTCTGGAGGAAGCTCATTTGCCTTTATAAAGCTCTATTTTTTCTGACAAAAAGCATAACTTTGCCTCTGCAAATTCAGCCCATTGCTACCATTTGAGTTTTTTCCAATTGATTCTCATGCAGTATAACCACAAGACCCTTTACTATTCTGGTGAATACCTCTACTTTTGTCCATCTCATCAATATCCTTTATGAATCTGAAGATATTCCTCCAGCTATGGACCTGCCAGAGCAGAAAAGAGTTAGATAATCATCTCCCTTGTCCTGAAAGCTATGCTAGTCAATGCAAGCCAAGATTATATTGTTTTAATTCTTTTTTTTTTTTTTAGTGAGGCAATGGGGGTTAAGTGACTTGCCCAGGGTCACACAGCTAGTAAGTGTCAAGTGTCTGAGGCCAGATTTGAACTCAGGTACTCCTGACTCCAGGGCCGGTGCTCTATCCACTGTGCCACCTAGCTGCCCCTATATTGTTTTATTAATTTTCTTTCCAACCACATCATGCTGTTGACTCATACTAAGCTTGAATTTTACTCAAAACCCCAAATCTATTTCAGAAAAATTTCTATCTAGTCATAATTTCTCCATCTTAAATTTGTGGAATTGATATTTTATATCCAAGTTTAAAACTTTACATTTATCCTTGCATTTTATGTTCTTAGACTCAGCGCAATGTTCTAACCTGTCAAGATCTCTTTGGATACTGACTCTGCTGTTCAGTGGCCCATTTATTTCTCCTAGATTTTTACCATCTTGCAAATGTGATGAGGGTGCCCCCAAAGCAATAATATTGGCACTAATTATCTCACTGGGAAATTTTGTAAATCATAAAATGCTATGTACATGTGCATTGTTCTTATTCTTTAACATTAACCCAAATCTTCCAGCTTTTAGTGTCCTTCATAACTTGGCTTTTTTCTACCCATTCATTCTTCTTACCCCCAATATCCTCCCCATATTCTACATGCCAGTGATACTAGACTCCTGTCTGTTCTTTGAACAAAACATTCCATCCTCTGACCTTGTCCATTTTCATTGAATTGAGTGTCTC